>NC_056732.1:1486458997-1486616497 GCF_019279795.1 Protopterus annectens
ATGTGGATACTCTACAAAAGGGCCTTACAGAAACAGATGCTTGGTGCCAGAGCCATGGGCTCAAGCTCAATGTCAAGAAATGTATAGTTATCCCCTTTGGGAAAAAAACATGTACCCGTGAATTACCATATAGGTGGCAGTACACTAAACAGTGAAAGTGTGATAAGAGACTTAGGGACACAGGTGGACAGTGGTCTTACAGTGGACACAGTCGGACAGTGGTATAAGGCAGGAGATTCTAGGAGATATTGAACCATTACATCAACATGATTTGGTGATTTGGTGATTTCTGACCAACATACATATAAAAGATTCTATGAATCTAAGGCATATGGCGATATGGTGAGTTACACCATTAAGTATACCAGCGATGTAGAAAAGATAAGACAGATAGTAAGCAAGAATTGGAACGTTCTTACTATACATAAACAGGTTAGAGATGTTGTTGGTGCTAAACCTAGGTTTTGCTATAAGAATAGTGACAATCTCAAGTCGCTGCTATGCAATGACCAACATGTTACTAATATTAAAGGTTCTAGCAATTTGACTTTAGGAGAGATCATAACTAAAGGAACTTATCCTTGCCATCAGTGCAATAGATGTAATAATCTCTCTAGAATACAATCCTACCAACATCCCTATATGGAATTTACTTTTCAGCCCAATCATTATGCTAATTGCAATACAAAAAATGTGGTGTATTTGGCCACATGTTCATTATGCACAGCCTTTTATGTAGGGTTGACGAAGAGGAGGCTAAGGGATCGTATTTATGACCATCTTTACGATATCCGTAAACAAGATGAAGCCAATGCTTTGGCCAGACATGTGAAAAATTGTCACACACATTTTTTTACTTTTAGAGTATTGCAAATACTGACAGTAAGCAGGAGAGGGGGTGATAATGACAATGCTCTAGCTAGAGCTGAGCTGCATTGGATTCTGAAGCTAGCAGCGCATTTACCCCCAGGTCTAAACAATTTTATTTCTATCAAACCTGTGTTAGTGGAGAGGAAGTAATAGAATATTCGAGGCATTATTTTGTTGTGGTTTTACACAACTGTTTTGATGCAATGTTGATATTTAGATGTTCTATCACCTTTACAGTTTAATATTTACTAGTTTTTTGATTTATGTAGTTTGATCAGATTCCTAGAAATGAGCTTAGGTAATTTATATTTACATGATCCATTGTAAGTTTACATAATGTTACTATGAACTGTTAGTTGATCATGGAAGTGGGTGTTATTGTTTTTCTATATAACCCTTTCCACCCATTTCTGTAGATTTTTTAGATCATGTATTTTAGTATTTTAGTAGTGAATACATATTTTTTGTATGTTTATATTTTAAAATGTTTTGTGTTGCAACGGTTTGGTACATCTTTAGTTGTGTCTAGCAAGACATTTTTATGCAACAAATATAGTGGTGAATCATAGTCCATATCTTATTATTGTTTGGGCTATTTCAGACATATATATTCATCGTAGATGTATAGCTTTACAGATACTAGGCATAATTTTCATTTATGTATTTTTTATCTGTTCTTTATTTATTTGGAGGTAACAATATGTTGTAGCTACACACATTTACATGTTTGTAATTAGTTTAGAAAAGTTTGATATTGTCTTGTGATAGCTAATTTTAGTGTTCTTTAAGGTCTTATTACATTATGATTGTCTATCATAATGTTTGTCTTAGTTACGATTGTCGTATTCTGGAGATTGAGATGCTGTCAGTTTTGTGTAAATGGATATGTTACCAAAGCCTTGTGCTTTGGTGATAACTATTTTTCGTTGTGCTTTGCCTTACATTTGGTTTGAGGACATTTGTTTTGTCCGAATGTCAAGTGCGTTTTATGTTACTTGTTATGTGCATATGCTTAGTTGCGTATGTCTTCCATCATTTTTCCAAGGTTTATACCCTGGATATATTTAGCCTATACAATAGACTATGTGTTGGTTATTTAATATAGTGACACTAGTTTGTTTAATTATTACTATGGCGTTTGTTGCATATATATATGACGATGAGTGATGCTGTTTTGGTGTTGAGGTAAGAATCTTTTTACCTTTGTTTTGGAACGACTTGTTAACTGCAGTTAGTTTGGAACTGAATGCAACTAATTGAGATGTAGGACAATTACTATATTCAATTGATGTAGTTACAGGTTCATTGAATAATGATCCCGCCAAAAATATGTGTATTTAAGTGTGGTGTCATCTTTGTAATTTCATCTGAAGAAGCGTAGCTAGCACTACGCGAAAGCGCTCATTTCTTTATGTAATAAAGTGTTTTGGACTTTTATCGTGCCTATTTTTTGGAACCTAATTATACTGAAGACTACATTTCGTGGTGATTACCTCTTACTATTGTGTTCACATAGCTTTTGGTTTTGGTGAGAGGTATCTTCAGCCGAGAGTTGCTTCTTTTCCTCCTATTTGCCACATCACCACAACAGTCAGAAAATCCTTCTATGTGGCACAACTCATCACTGAGGGCATTTCATCCAGAAAAAAGAGGTCATTGTACCACTGTACTCATCCCTCATTAGACCCATTAAAGAATACAATGCCCCGTTTGGTATGTACCTCTCAAGACATCTGCAACAACTGGAAAGGCCGCAGAAATACCTCATTAAAAGAATCACAGGCCTAAAGCAGATGCCCTACGCTGACCGCCTTAAAAAACTCCAGCTATACTCTGTTGCATATCGTCTACTCAGAGGCGATCTCTGCTTAACATACAAGGCCATGCCAAACCCAGAGCTGTTGGACATGCTACACTTAAAGAAATCCCAATCCCTCAGAGCCACACGCTCCAGGGATCTAAACCTTGTCATCACAATAAACAAAACATGTTGGAGGGATAGGTTCCTGACCCAGAGACTCTCCAGCCTCTGGAATAGATTGCCCATGCATGTCAAGCATAGTGCCTCTTTGGCCCTCTTCAAAAGGAACCTTGATGATTGGATGGGAGAAAGGAAATTCACCCCAGGATCACGTCAGTCACCCTGCTAGACAGGGGTCCAGGGAAGTAAATAGCGTAGGAAGAAATAGCCGGGGAATTTTTATGGCTAGGCTTGTATAGGCCCCAGGGCTGATAGCCTAGTACCAACCTATGAACCTATTAGTTCTGATAAAAGTGTTTAACTCCTTTGAAAATGCCAATGTCCTCTTATAGATGCATACATTCTGCAGATTTAATGACACTATTAATAACTAAATGACATCAAGTGAACTAGGAGCTGCATTACAAAACTCATTATGCATATTAACATCAGACTTATGTTATATAACTAAACCTTTAGTAACTAAACAGAGGGTTGTGGGGCCCATTTCTCTCTCTCTCTCTCTCTCTCTCTCTCTCTCTCTCCCCCTTCCTGATGAAAGACATCAACGTAGATATTGTTAATACATATGAGTAATATGTGTATAATTTCTAAATATAATAGTTATGTTGTAATAAGTGTTATATGTATATTCAACAGATCCTTACATGAAAAATGTTAGATAGATGACTGACAAAATGGTTAAATTATGTGATGTTTCTTGAATAGTCTTGGAAATAATGACAATCTTCTTAACCTTCAGCTTCTAATGTTTACACATACTTTGATCTGATATGTATTTCTGGCATATCTATGTATTAGAGGTGCTATTATCATATGTGACGTATTCATATAGCTTCAGATATATTGGACACTGTCATTCTAATGGATTCAGATTTCTTTAGTTGCTTTCATAATGATTTTCTTTTTTTGTTTTTATATGATATTCTAAGCAGTGATGGATAATTTGTGTAATATGGTATTGGAGAGGTGGTGGATGGATGGTTTAGTTAAGTTTTTAACTAAACCAGAAACTTTATGTTTCATGTACGTGTTTGTAAATAGTTTTGGGTTTTTGAAACGTTAGTAATAACATACACATTATTGTCAATGGCTTATAAATGTTTATCATTAAATATTAATGGTTTGAGCAATAATGTCAAAAGAGCTGGTTTGCTTAAATATATCAAAATGCATAAAGTCCAGATCATCTTTTTACTGGAACCCCATCTATTAAAAAAAAGATCTGCAAAAATACTCATTCAATGGCTATACCATTCTGTCTGAGTCATGTTTTAAGACTAAGAGAAGGGGCACTCTTATTCTATGGAAAAATACTTATACTATGCAAAGAATTATAGATACAATTTCAGATAAAGATGGGATGCTAAGCATGGTTATTTTGGAAATCAGTAGGAAGTATTATACTTTGGTTAATGAGATTAAATATAAAAGTGATGATTCAGTTAAGAGCACATCTAACTTATTGGGCATATTAGAAGTGTTCAAAAACTACTATAAAGATATAAATAATGACACACCACTTTTGGAGACAGATAATGTGATAAATACTTTTATTCAAGAAAATATAACTACTAAGGTGTCAATGCAACAAAATAACATATTAAATAAATAACACTAACAGAAGTGAAAGAGCAAATAAAAATTTTAAAAGATAATAAAGCTCCAGGACTGGCTGGAATAATTCCTGAACTATATAAGATTTCTCCTGAATATATAACAAAGAATATGATGAGTGCCTTTACTATGGTTAAGCAAAAATGTATAACACCCCCATTGTCGAAATACTCAGTTATCTCCCCAATATAGGTTCATAGGTAGGTATTAGGCTATTGGCCCTAGGGCATATATAAGCCTAGCCAAAAAGGTACCCTGGCTTTTGCCACCCAAGAAAATTATTTTCCTGTGCCCCTGTCGAGCAGAGCCACAGAAGTGATCCCCAGGGTGAATTTCCTATCTCCCATCCAACCATCAAGATTTTTCTTGAAGAGTGCTAATGAGGAGCTTTGTTTGATATAGATAGGCAGGGCCGGATTAAGGTGGGTGCTATTGATGTTGCAGTATTAGGCCCATTCCTGAAATATGCCCAGATGAAAACAGACGAGAATTTTCTGAAAGCTGAACAGTTTTCCTTTGCTATATTAACCTCAAAATAATTCTTAGAATGAAATTTGGAGTCTGACTTTCGGACGCCTATGCACAGCATTACTTATTATACATTTACTATTATTCTTTGCACTGTGACGTAACTATAACATTGTTGTGTTTATTGTTAAATAAAGATTTCAAGTTAATGCTATCAATTTTACGTTAAACAGTTTACTTTGTGATATCTTTCGTACTGTTGTGCGCACGCTTGCTATGGCGTCTCAACTCAGTGGATGGGATAAAGCGAAAAAGAAAAGGAAAGAAGCAGCAGAACAAGAAAAGCTTTTTGCAAAAATTCCAAAATTGAGTTCATACTTCAGAGTACGAGCATCTTTGTCTCAATCATCTGCATCAGATGGGATTGCGAGTTTGAGTGCTTCTGAAGACCAGGCCAAGCAAGATGAACCTGTGGATGCAAGAGAGAATAAAGAGCAGGAAAGTTCAGTGGAGAGAGAAGAGGTGAAAGGAGACGCTATTGCTGAAGCACTAGCGCTGACGCTGGAGGCTTTCACCAATGATTTGGGACAGTGGGGTGAAATCGACACTGACACTTGAGAATATTGGGCCAAGAAAGGTCCAAAAGACTGCCAACACACTCAATCGAAGTTTGAAGAGAGTGCCAGATGATACCCAGGTGAATCATTCCAACGTCGATGCACTAAGACCTTCTTCGTACGTATGCATCCGCACAATGGTGAAAAATCCTGTAGACAATGGTTGTGCTAATCACCTTCGACAGGGAAGGTATTCTGCTTTGCATGCAAGTTGTTCAGTGGCAGTGCTGTTCAAGCGACCAAGTTTGTTTCTGGTAGTTTTGACAACTGGAGGGCAGGCGAATCCAGAATAAAAATGCATGAAAGCAGCAATGGTCATCACGAGGCTATGTTGTCCTTTGCGAGCTGACAGAGGGAGGCCAGTCGTGTTGACTACCTAGCCAAACAGGTTGAGGAAGAGTGGTGTTACTGGTGCCAGATTCTGAAGTGGCTCATCGACGTTCTGATATTCCTAGCTGAGCGTGGTCTTGCTATAAGGGGCGCAGATGAGATCATAGGTTCTGCTCATAATGGTAACTACCTTGGCATCATTGAGCTGTTGGCGGAGTATGATACTCTGCTGGCTAGCCATATTAGAAACTATACAAACCACGGGAAAGGTCACATTTCCTATTTGTTATCCACAATTTGCGAGAAACTGGTGAAGCTCATGGGACAAAAGGTGCAGGACACCATCCTGAAAGAAGCCAAGGAGGTGAAGTATTTCTCTGTCTCGACTGACTCGACACCTGGCGTATCACGCCTCGATCAGCTAACAGTTGCTATCCAGCACATTCTGCCATCAGGCCCAGTTGAACAGTTCCTGACATTCATGCCTATGATGATGAGACACACGGCAGAGCAGATGGCTAGCATACTTCTGAACTTTCTGAAGGAAAAAGGCTTGGATATTGCTAACTGCAGAGGCCAGTCGTATGACAATGTATCAAACATGTCAGGATGGTACAATGGTGTCCAGGTAATTGTGAAGTGAGAATGTAAATACGCCACTTTTATTCCATGATGTAACCACAGCCTAAACCTGGTAGGAGATCAGGCTGTCTGACTCAACATATCGCTGGCAGCGACTAAAGAATCGCTGCACGCTGACACTCAAGGGTTTGCCTGAAACCCAATGGTGTGAATGTGCAGATGCTATCAAAGTACTGGTAGAAGGGTGGAAGAGCATTCAGGAAGTCCTGGATGAGCTTGCGGCAGATAAGGAGCAGAAGGCAGATACAAGAAATCAGGCAGAGGGATTTTCAAGCAGGATAGACAAACTTGAGACAGCAGTAATAGCGGCTGCCTGGAACGATATCTTTGGCCATCTCAACAGTATGGGCATTAGCCTCCAAGATCCTACAGTCAGCCTGAATACGGCAACCAGCTTGATGGCATCACTGGTCAACACGGTTCAGTTTGCATGGGACAGATTTGTATGAGCAGATGGTGACCGAAAAGGTTCAACACGGCGAATACAAGGCTGAGCAGCATCAAGGCCATAAGCAAAAGCGAATACCTGATGAAGGAGCTGCAAATGAAGCTGACCTCTGCCCAAGGGAAATGTTCAAAACTCAGAAGTATCTGGTCATAATCAACAGTCTGTTAGCTGAAGTGGAAAAGTGGATGAAGGTGTATGACGATATTTGTAAAACATTCATATTTCTCTTGGAGCTAACATCATTGAGCATTGAGCAGATCAAGAACAAAGCTAAGAATCTCATTTCCTCATATCTAGATGACTTGGAAGACATACTAGTGGCTGAGCTGATACAGTTTGCTGCATTTATGCGCACTCAGAAACCGGTGACTGTGAACGAATCAGCAGAGCTTACCATGTACAAGCTTTTGTCATCGTTGAATCTTTCTCAGACATTTCCAAACGTCAAGATTGGGTTGTGCATCTATCTGTGCATGATGGTGTCCAATGCCTCTGGTGAGCAGAGCTTCTCAAAGTTGTGAATGATCAAAAGAGAGCTGCGGTCCTCAATGGGGCAGGAAAGGCCAAGCATGCTGGTGCTTATGAGCATTGAGCATGAGCTGCTGTGCAGCCTTGACTTCACTGACACAATCGAAGAATTTGCGCTTGCTAAGGTTTGAAAAACAGCAATATAATTAAGCAGCACTTGCACAGTAGGAAGAGTGACAATATGCCTAGGTAGGCAAGGTTAAGTTGATCTGGTTTTGCCTTTTCTGCATTAATTGCGCTTTTCAGACAATTGCTATTGAATGTTGATGTTACATAGCTTGATGTTAGTCTCGAGTTGTTACGATAATATCTCAACATGTCGTTATTATTCATGGTCAATAAAGGCTGGCTGGCTGGTTGCATAGCAAGCAATTAAGGCTTCTTGGTCAGTCTGAGTGTGCATATACAGTGAGTGTCAAATGCACATGCACCAATGCCAAGAAAAAATAGGCCCTTTTTGCACTGCAGCATCAGGCCCAATTTGGTCTTAATCCAACCTTATAGATAGGTAGTTTGTTCCAGAGTATGGGAAGTCTCTGGGACAGGAACCTATCCCTTCAGCATGTTCTGTTTATTGTGGTGACAAGGTTTAGGTCCCTAGAGCATGTAGTTTGCAGGGATTGGGATTTCTTTAAGTGGAGCATGTCCAACAGCCCTGGGTTTGACATAGCTTTGTATGTTAGGCAGTGATCACCTCTGAGTAGGCGATATGCGATGGAGTAAAGCTGGAGTTTTTTGAGACGGTCTATATTAAAATAAGGTAAGGACCCCAAATCTCGTGATTCATATAGGCCAATTTCGTTACTAAACACTGCTTATAAAATTTTCATGGCAATATTAGCTAATAGAATAAAGAAAATATTACCTAATCTAATACATAATGAACAGAGAGGGTTCATTCTTCATAGAAAAGTGGAAGATAACATTATTAAATTACTATCATTAATAGACATAGCATACAAATACAAAAAAAACAACTAATATCAGCCTAGACATAAAAAAGGCTTTTGATTCTATTAGTTGGTCTTCTCTACAAAGAATTCAGATTGGTTTTGAATTCTCCTCAGATTTTGTCAACTTATTAATGAAAATTTATAGTGGGGCACAAACTTATGTGAAAATAGGATCATGTCTATCTTCACCACTAGAAATCCTCAGGGGAACTAGACAAGGTTGTCTTTTGTCACCATTATTGTTTGCTCTTTCAATGGAACCTTTTGCTACATATATCAGAAACAAGCAAAATATAAAAGGCTTTCAAGTTAATGACTATTGTCCTAAGATACAATTATTTGCTGATGCTATGTTGTTAACATTGGGTGATATTGATGGTTCTTTGCATGATGTTATAAATACCTTAAACAAGTTTGAAAAAAATTCAGGGCTTAAATTTAATCATAATAAATCCAAAACATTGCTAATTAACAAAAATATCAACAAAAACCTAAGAGAGAATAGCCTGTTTAATTGGGAGAATGATGTATTAGAATATGTGGGTGTCAGTATAAAGAGTACATGGAAAGAGTCTGTTAAACTAAACTATAATAATTTAATAACCACCATTAGTGACCTAATCAAAAGATGGAATAAAATGTTCTTCACAATGGAGGATAGGCTCTCTTTAATTAAAATGATAATTTTACCTAAAAGTTTGTTTTATATACAATCATTGATACTACCCCCTCCCAAAAACTTATTTAAAAAAAATTAGATTCCATGCTACTTACATTTTTATGGTTCCCCTTAAAACCTAGGATTGCATATAAATGGGACATTAGAGCTTGGAACAGTAATGGGATATCATTCCCTAGCTTAGATCTTTATTCCAAATAAGTTATAATGAATGTAATATTACATTGGAGCACACCTGCCTATATATCTGGATGGAAAACAATACATGAGAGTCATATAACTGATGACAGAACTATAGAAAATTAATTTAAGGAACAATATGGAATAAGTAGAGTTCATTGGCTTTTATGTAAATTTTGTTTATTTAATAAGAAGTTTGATCATTTTTCTTATGGCATTATTCAAATATTTAATAACTTTAAAATATAATTGATTGTAATTACAACATTAAACAATTTCTATTTCTTATATTCCCTATAGCATACTCCCCTGATTCCCTAGATTCTTTCTACATCAATGCGATGCAAAAATTAAAGGAAAATAACTTGATATTCTGGTATCAGTTTATTGAAAATAAGAGTACTGAACCACTAAACTCTCTTGTATGTAGATTTGATAATAGTCAAGACAGTTGTTTATACACTCATTGCGACAGTTTGTAGAAAACAAAATGAGACTATCAATCATCCTAGAGACTGACTCTATACCTAGTTTGATTCAGCTATTTATTAGGTGTCTTGAAAATACAGATAATCAAAAATTAATCTCACCTATCTATAAGATACTAAGAGAAGACACTCTCAAGTTTGACTCAGATTTTTCGAAGTATTATATAAAGATTAATGGAGAACAATTATCTGATGAATCCAAAAAACTGTTATTGAAATCTATGTATGGTACCTCTTCTTCATTATATTGGAAATTGTATACATGGAAAGTTTTGAATAGGGGTTTCTGTACTCCACATAAAATAAATCTTATACTCAAAAACAGTGAAAGTAAATGTTAGAAATGTGATGAATTACTAGAGGCCAACTGGGTTCACATGTTCATTGACTGTAGAAATGTTGTTCAATACTGGAAAGACTTCAGATATTTTGTAAATGCTTTATGGTCTGATAACTGTCATATTTCTAACTCAATAATCCTATTCAATGTTCCTATGCCTAATGTAATACCAAAATCACAGATTAAGTTACTCTGGTAAATTCTTGCAATTACCAGAAACATTATTACTTTGAACTGGAAAACTAAACAAGATTTGATGTTTAAAGATTTTATTAATTTAGCAAAAGGTGTTTGTAAATAAAAACTGCAAACCATTTGTTATACAACTCATAACATTACTCATAAAAAATAGCATGGCAAAAAATTGGAAAACCTTTTGAACAAATACTGATAACTTCTCATGGATAACATGATTGTTTATCATGGATGAATGTAAATATTGCAAATAGTTTTGTTATTGTTTTATTGTATTGTTATATGTACATTTGCATAGGTTTATAATGAAAACAAAATAAAAATGTTTTTGAAAAAAGAAAAATCACTAACTAGATGCTCTCGGTTGGATGGTGTATCCTTCAATCTGTGGCAATTAAGAATAGATAATATAATACCTTTCTGGGTTCAATTAATGACTACTGTATTCATTAAAGAATAGGTCTCCCATCAGGAGTTCTCACTGTCACTCCTGCTTTTTGCATTGCATCTTGAGTTTTTAGACCTTTAGATTAGTCAGGAGATCAAACTGTCATTCTTCACCATTCTAGTTATACTTTCAGGTCCAGAAAAAAAAAAATAATTAAACTTCCTATTTGTACCATTGTGGTGGTTTGGAAAGCTTTTCATGTATAAAATTAACCTCCAAAACCAAACATTCCAATAAATTACAGTCTGACAAGGGAAATATCTGATTACATATTTTAGGAGAAATGAAAAACTTTAAAAACCTGGGGTATGGTTATCTGATTCTTTTACAACCTCTAGCAATGCCTTATATGAAATGTTAGTAGAAAACAAAGCATTTTTTCACTAATTTAATGTTTTTTAAATTTAGAGCTAGTTCTACGAGTTCATGCTTTAAATATGCTCATCTTCTCTCAAGTTTCATATATTACTCAGACATATTTGACACCTCACCTCTAAGAGTTTTTATGAGTGCATTGGAGAGGAATACAACAGAGTTTATTTGGGTGTGGGAATTACCTAAAGTTAGTCTGGAGAGAGTGTTGCTGCCTTAGCATAAGGAGGGTTTGGGAATCCTGGATTATAAATATCATTATCAAGCAATACAATTAAAAATGTATTACTTACACCTGGCTGAACTCTATGATTCCTGTTTGAAACAAATGTTAATTGAAACACATGGTAATGAAGATAGCCTGTACCCTTTGTATTTTGGGGAAGTCGCAATGAACAAGGGGTTATACCTTTTACCCTTATGCACTTGTGGAAGCAAATAAAAGTGGTTCAGGAGTAGAAGGTATAAACATTGGGTAGAAGATTTCATTCCTATAGGTGCAAAGATGTGGGACAATAGGTTCATAGGTTAGTACTACGCTAACTGCCCTTGCGAGCCATTGTAAGCCTAGCCAATTATCCCTTGTGAGACTCAAACCCTGCACATTGTGTTTGTAAGGCAAACACCTTAACCATTAGGCCACCCTTCCAATGGTCAAAGAAACTCGTTTTGACAATAAAGAAGAAAACTCTTCCTTGAAATATTATCATCCCTGGAACAGTGAGGCCATGCAAGGCTGAAGAGAGATGCAGGATACATTTGATGGGTTTCATAGGCACAGGCCAACAGTTCAAACTGTAATAGTCAAAGTTATAAAGCAAAGAAACCAAATGAGAGCAAAAACAAAAATGGAGAGTCTCAATTACATAAACGGACAATAGACACCAGGAAAACTTAAAGCTTGCAAAAGGAGCTGGCTTGACAGACTTATAAGATATTAAGGAAAATCAAAGAGATAGTGATAAACAAGTGAAAAGACAGCTGGGCAATGTTTTCATATGCTCAACCACTTGCACATTAATAATGAAATATTGTTTATTGCCTAGACAGCCCACAAAATCCTCATAATTTTGTTATGTGCATTTAAAAGCTGTGCCTTTACAGGTATTTCTACAGTCCAGCCAGACTGCAAAGAGTGCTACAGATGTAGGTTAGATCTATGAGTAGATTAGATACACATTTTCTGGCCATGCCCACAACTACAGAACTTTAGAAAAGTACTCTTTGATTTGTTATGCTTGCTATTAGGCAGGGAAATTCCTCTGAGAACATTAAAGGTACTTTTGGGAGCAATAATATAATTTTCAGTTGGTTTAATTAATATTGTGTTAATTAAAAAACTAATTGTTAAGAACTTGAAATCAGATAATCCTCCAACTTTGGAGGACCTGCAGGATATCATTAAATAAATAGATGAGAATTAGATACTTAATACAGAAAAAGAAAAAAAAAAAGGAAGACAAAGATTTACCAAGTACCTTGGTATCAATAGCTTGGTGAACAAAACAGAGGGGCAATAGATGGATAAATTATTAATAAAAACATTTATGAAGTGAGGCAGCCTTTTCTCCCATTCTCCCTTTCTACACTGTTTAGAGAGAGTACCCACTTAGCAAGGATGATTAATGGTTGCAATTAAGAAGAGTGCTGAATTACTGTCTTTCAGGTGTCCCTAATGACAGAACTGACCATAGCTGGTGTCAATGACTCAGAAGGTAGTATCCTTGCCTTTGATGCTTGATGATCAAACATCTGTGGGTTCTATTCCTGCAAAACATGTTTGGATTTATTTCTCCATTTCTGGCAGTGTGGCATATATAGGTGCTGCCCTGCAAATGAGATGTTAAACCAAAATTCCATCCTTCCAAATTGATGGTAACTTATCTGGATGTGAAATATCCCATAATTATTATCAAAAATAGTAGAGGTTCTTTTTATCAACTAGATTAATGCACATAAATATTTACATATAAAATGACTTTCAAAAATGTAAAAAGGGTGTATGCAGTCAAAAAAAAAATCAGAAGGATAATCCTACACCTTGCAAATTACATGTTCATAGGTTCAAAGGTTCACAGAAGGTTACTAGATGAATGGCCTTAGAGCCCTTACAAGCCTAGCCATATTTATCCCGAGTTGCCCCAATTGTCAGTACTTAGATGATTGAAGTTTGTAGAGGTAAGGGTCTATGGTAGTTAATAATGACTTTTTCTGTCTAGGAGGGACATGGGCTCCACCCCAGGTGTGAATTTGTGGTCACCCATCCATTGATCTAGGTTGCGTTTGAAGAGGGTTAGGGAGGGGCTCTTTTTCATGAGAATTGGAAGCTTGTTCCAGAGAAGTGGTAGTCTCTGGGAGATGTGTCTCTTTCTCAATGCATAACAGGCTCATGTCACAGCTGATCGAGTGACCTCACAAAATGTTAGTAAAATTTAGCAGTAGCAACAAATAAATCACAGCAAAAACCCTATAAACAAAATCTTATCATAAATACAAGTATAAGGCATGTATCTCATTCCCGGCAACTTTTCTGCCACAGCTGTAAATGTAGCTAAGTAATAACTGAAGCACAAACACATTTTTATACTACATATCTCGGAACCCCTTCATATCCATAAATGTCACATCCCTTAGACAAACACCTGATCAGTCTTTTCAATTGCTTGGTCCTATCACCTACCATAATCTCAAGAAAAAAAGACTAGACATGCATAAATTATCAACATGACCAAGCTTGTAAAAGTCTTGAATACCCAGCCACTCTTTGATACTTCAAAAAGACAAGTTCTGTAGCTTTTCAACTCCTTCCTAGAAAAACAACACTAGTAATTTGTAGAAGCCTCATGTTTCATACTGACCTTAATAATCAACAATTAGCAGCAGATACAAAAGGGTCTATATTAGAACACCAAACATTTGAAATGTCGGGTGTTCTAATATCAACCCATTTTCAGCGAACATTGAAAATATCGAAGTAACAGGAAACCGAATTCTTTCCTAGGGAAAGAATTCAGTTGTCCGTTTCTGTTGCTTTGGTATTTTCAGCGCTCTGGTGGAAAGTTATGGGTCAGGTTCAGGTAAGTGTGTGATTGCGTGGACGTGTGGGTTAGGGCAGGTTAGGTGAGTTAGGGTTAGGGCGCGGGTCAGGTAAGTATGCGATTGTGTGGATGTGTGGGTGGGTTAGGGCGGGTTAGGTGAGTTAGGGTTAGGGCGTGGGTGACATGACTGTGCGATAGTGACAGACCTTAGGGTTAGGGTTTGGGTTAAGGTAAGTGGATAGTTAGTGGTGTTTGTATAGTTTAGTGTACGGTTAGGTGTTAGAGTTTAGGTGTATGTGTGTGGATTGCTGTTTGCTTGGTGTGCTTGTGTTGTGTGTATGTGTTTTGAAACAGCAAATTTATTTTTCCCTAGGAAAAAATTTACTGTTCCAAATGTTTGATTTTTTTTTTTCGATTGCTAGGGTTCGATATTAGAACACTCGACATTTTGAATGTTATAATATAGACCCGATACAAAACACACTAACCACTCAAACTGCCACAAAGACATTAGGACTCCACTGATGAAATAAAACCAGATTTATTGTGAAACATAAAGATTTTGTGCTTTCTTCCACTTAACATTATTGTAGCCTTCATCAGAACCAAATAAAGCACAATCACCACCCCTATTTATACCTTCAATAGAAAAATGGCATACACCAAATTAACGGTCTGAAAGGCGTATTGCCTATTAAATATTCAAAAATGAGCACCCCTTGAAATAACATCACAATAATGTATCTTCTACTATAAACCAATTATTATTGATGTGAATATATATGTATGTATAAATGCATATAACCTAATAAATCAAATATATAATTGCATCATAATAAATAAAAAAATAAAACAAACATTTTTTTCATAAAGACCTTTCTATCAGCCAGGAATAAAAAAAATATGAATATAAATAAATATCAATACAACCTTGTTTTGGTGTAGTACACCTTATCTGTACTGACCTTAACTATGACTTATCAACTGTAAGCACTAAAGAAAGATCTCCCATTCAAGAACCCACTGGTAAGCAGCTTGTTCCTTCTATATACCTTTCTTTTGAGATCCAGAAAGATGTGCAAAACAATTAACAAGGTAAAAGTCAGACAAACCTTTACTATACCAAGACAGTCTGTCCTTCTCCAAATCTCCCCAAGAGACCTGCAAAAAAAAAAAACAGTATATTCCTTTGTCGCTCATCTAGTCAGGGTAAAATAGATGAACATCTGTGGGTTCTTTTCAAGCAGCTTTATTACGTACAAACATATCAGGACTGAGGCTTAATAACTTTAACTTAGATAAACTTATAAAACTAGCTATCACACTCATATATGCTCACTCTCTGGCTGCACTCTCAAAATGGCACTGAAGGTAGCACATTCTTGCAATTTATATGCATGTGCTGTCCTTGGAAACACTTCTTAAAGGTACAACACACAGTATTCTACATCCTTCAGGTCCGAAACTTAAAATTGTCCTTTACTTACTTACCCAAAAGCTATCCCAGCAGCCCTTATATGTCTCATATAATAAGCACACCCCAAAATTCACTATAACTCTTATACTTCTCATATAATACATATACTTCAAAATTCACTATCACTCTTATACTTCTCATATAATACGTATACTTCAAAATTCACTATCACTCTTATACTTCTCATATAATACGTATACTTCAAAATTCACTATCACTCTTATACTTTTCGTATAATACGTATACTTCAAAATTCACAATCACTCTTCTACTTCTCATATAATACGTATACTTCAAAATTCACTATCACTCTTATACTTCTCATATAGTATGTATACTTCAAAATTCACTATCACTCTTATACTTCTCATATAATACGTATACTTCAAAATTCACTATCACTCATACTTCTCATATAATACGTATACTTCAAAATTCACTATCACTCTTATACTTCTCATATAATGATACTTCAAAATTCACTATCACTCTTATACTTCTCGTAATAATGATACTTCAAAATTCACTATCACTCTTATACTTCTCGTGATAATGATACTTCAAAATTCACTATCACTCTTATACTTCTCATATAATGATACTTCAAAATTCACTATCACTCTTATACTTCTCATATAATACGTATACTTCAAAATTCACTATCACTCTTATACTTCTCATATAATACGTATACTTCAAAATTCACTATCACTCTTATACTTCTCATATAATACGTATACTTCAAAATTCACTATCACTCTTATACTTCTCATATAATAATGATACTTCAAAATTCACTATCACTCTTATACTTCTCATATAATACGTATATTTCAAAATTCACTATCACTCTTATACTTATATAATACGTATACTTCAAAATTCACTATCACTCTTATACTTCTCATATAATACGTATACTTCAAAATTCGCTATCACTCATACTTCTCATATAATACGTATACTTCAAAATTCACTATCACTCTTATACTTCTCATATAATACGTATACTTCAAAATTCACTATCACTCTTATACTTATATAATACGTATACTTCAAAATTTACTATCACTCTTATACTTCTCATATAATACGTATACTTCAAAATTCACTATCACTCTTATACTTCTCATATAAGTACACCTCAAATTCGCTATCACTGTTATACAATTTGAACAATACAAAGTACAAATGCAACCACATGCAAAAAAACTAAAAAAAAAAGAACTTCCTCTCCTGGTGTATGCATTTTTTATATATTATTCAAAGAGCAGACTTTTCAATCATTTGCAAAAATGGGAAATATGCTCCCTTATTGCCATACAACTTATGCGTTGTTGTTTTAAAAGTTATATAAAAAAGTAGAGAAGTGTTATCATGAAGACAAGGGAGAATACCCTAAACCTTATTGCCCATCTGTTGGCAGGTAGTGTCCTCAGTTATGCAATATGGAATTAATGCATACAGCATATGTCAGTGAACAGAGTGAGTTGTCATAGCTGGAGTCACCAGAAAGTCTGCTAAACCTAACACTAATGTGAATGCTTATTTTGATTACAAATAACTTAAAATTAAAAGGAAGGCTTCTTAACACTGCTCATGTTGCCAACATATGAGCATTATGCTAGTCAGTGGGAGCATTGGGATAGGGCAGTTCTTTCCACTGACAAACTGTGATAGAAGCCTACATTTTTCAGGGTGTGTTCAAATGAAATAGGGATCAAAGTCCTCTGCCTTCTACATAAGCATATACTGGTTGCAAGGGGCAATTTATCTCATAGTTGAGCCTTTTTTGCTAAAATACCAATGGGATTCTATGCTGCCATGAAACAGTGGATTGGTTCTTTTTCCTAAATGTAAGATCATGCATGTTCACCAACATTGTCTACATTTATTTGATGCACTTGCAGAAGACTATGCATGTGTAACCTGGAATGTCAGTGGGAAGTGCTATTAGAAAATGCTCACACGGGGACACTACAGAGTACCGCCCTGTCCTTGTATTTGAAAAGTTTTGCCCACATTCTCAGCATTACCTTGAATACATTTAACATGGATGTAGCACTGTCAGGCATGTGCCTTTTTTCCCTCTCCTGTTGTGATTTTCTTCGGCAAAATATCAAGTGCAGCAAAATATGGTGAATGAAGGCATATCTTGGTTTGGCATATAGAGCACAGGTGCTTCAGGTAAACCTTCATCCAATAACTTTATCATCTGAGGGTTGCAGTTTTAGATAATATTGTCCCCCTTGTCTCAAAAGAAAGTGATCTCCAGAAGTAAATGGAGCCTTTCATTGAGGAGTGTGATATTGTTGGGAGGAATATCAGCACCTGTAAACCACAGGTAATGGTTCTTTACTAGGAAAGAGTGACCTGTTCTCCTCATGTGGAGAGAAGCAGATACTTCAAGAAAATTTAATACCTTTGGGCTTGTCCACAAGTGAGGGTAGAAATTCATTTGGAGAATGACCAGTGGATTGGTTCAGTGGTAGCAGTCTAGTATCACACTGACTGTGCAATACTTCAGGATGACTCAAAGGATGAAGCACTCGGGTTACCAGTCAGTCTAACTTCCCATCCTCCCTTGTGTTCATGGGTTTTGCGTCGAGGTTGAAATAGGATTATAGATACAGGCACCAGAATTACCGGAATATTGCAGATACAGGCACCAGAATTACTAGACTATTGTAAATACAGGCACCAGAATTACTAGAACAGATGTTCCTTTGTAGGGTAGCTGAGCAGACAGTTTGTGACAGGATAACAGCTTGGCAGTCCTAAAGAACCTCAGGATACAGACACTGTGTTGAAGTGAGGCAGTGGACATGGTTTGGATACCTTGCGACGATGTAGCCTGGACAGGCCCTGGTACAAACTGAGGACATGCCAGACTCAGTATGACTCCCAGCTTTCCTGGAAATACCTGCAGATTTTTACAAGATGCACTAGAGACTTGCTAGGAATATGGAAGTCTGGTCTAACTTTGTTAGCTTTCTGCAATCTCAACCTTCACAAGGACAAGCAGTACAGGAATTGATTGTGATGGGTTCTTTCCATTTGAGTGTCCTGTAGTTATTCTTTAGCCATGAAATGCCACTACATATGGACACACAAGTAAGATATAATACTCAGCATTCTACACCTACCTATAAGCTTAGATCACCTACATATTATGAATGCTAAATTCCAAGAAGCATCCAACAATTTCCTTTATAACTACAATGCAAATGAGCATTGCAGTATCATTTTACTTATTTCTTGTCTTACTTTTCTCATCTTGAAAGGTACAGCTTTTTATTTAGTTTTCATAGATATTTTACTGGTTGTCGTGTCTCCTTGTACGACCACTTGTTTTTATTATAGTTTGAGTTATGTATATGATCTAATATCCTTTGTTTACAGTATTAGTCTATTGTATTATTATAGGTATATTGTCAAAAATGGTAATTCATGTTTATTTTATGTAACTTGCACCTCAGGTGTGGGTCACAGTTGAAAAAAGTCTAAGTAATCTACCTATTACTTTAAAAACAAACACACAAACAAACAGATAAATAAAAGGAATTTTATCTGCATGCTAGAATATATTATTATAACTCAATCTAATGCTTTTATTTATTTGTTAGTTGAGTCTATAAATGATTGCCAGGCAACAACAGCAAAAATAAATGCAAGGCATATGGGCAGTTTAGAGTAGCCCATAGATAATAGGGAGCCTCTCAAGGTACTGAATGTATTATCTCTGAATGCAATTCAGTTTAAGTATAATGGCCAAAAATGGCCTTTGGCAATATTTAAGATTGCACTTTTCTCCATTGTTGCATTACTTTAAAGTTGCTATATGTAAGTCGGTGGGTTTGGGGATGCCAGCCCCACATGGAGGTGCATGGAGAATAGCCACCCTGAAAAAAAAGCTTTGCTTCGTAATAGCTGAAAGTGTTTTTCAGGTTTTATGATCGACATTCAATTAAAAAGCTTTTAATAGATTGACATGAATCCCCAGCATGTTATTAAGGTTTGCAAGTAAAGCAGAATACCCTAAGAAACCCCCCAGACATGTGCAGAACAAAGAGATTCTAGTAAGACAGTAAGAGTCTAAAATGAACCCTAAATGAAAATGCGACATGCATACATTTATTAAGACTGCTGAGCTGTGATGAGAGAGAAATTGTTTTTAATGTTTTCAGCTCATGACTGCATACTGTGAGATTATAATCAAATAAGTTATTTAAATATTTTGTGCTTCTGGGTCTTCCATGCAAAAAGGAACTTAAGTGTTCCCTTAAAACTACTCAGATGATAAAAATGGAAAAAGATGTAATTGCTAGTGAAAATATTATTTCCGGTTTTATTGCAAAAATATTCTGTAAGAAATATGAAAATGTGGAAATGTTTGCAAATGATTTGGTGTCTACATAGTTGCAGGGCAATAGAAGGGTATGCACTGAACAGTAAATGTCAAAAATGTAAAAATAAAACAATGAGTAATCATTATATTTGTCATAAGTCAGTTGCCATTTTTATACGTCCCATAGACATTAGCAAAGTACCTTTACAACAAAAGACATGGACATTAACTTGATCACTGCAACAGCTGCATTAGTCTTTTGTCTCACAATTAAAATCACAGATTAAAGCACGAGATATTTTAACATACATGTTTAAAATAAATGGAATATAAATGTAACATGCAGAATGTAACTGAATTTTTCACTTAACATTTGTCTAGGCATGAAAATAATCTATGGCTCTAGTATATGATTTTATTTATATCTTAAAATTAAATTTATTAACAAGAAATAAATTAAATAAGTGCAATTAACTATGTAGACACCATGATGCAATAATCAAACAAAAAATAAAAATAAGACAAATGTGTAAAGTAGCAGCAGTTCAATCTGATTATTTCACTTTTAGATTTAAGAATTTCTGTTCTTGCAATGGGAAACAGAGTGTTTTGTGGTCAGCACAGATCAAATTGCAGATTGGTTTTCAAGAAGTGTACAATCTCTATTCAATTTGAAGTTTCTTCCTGTGGTTGCATTGATATTTGTGGAATCTAACCACCTACATTTCAGATACATGTAGGTAGGTGAATTAGCAATATTTTAAATATCTGCTACATATGTGTATTGCCTACAACTACACATTTAATAAATAGGTATCTGCCAGCACTGCTTTTCTGCCTTATGTTCATGCATGCTATTTATTTTTTTATTTATTCTTTTGTTGACTGGCTTAGTCTCACTAGGCTAGTCGCCTCTTTTCAGGGGAGACTCAAGGTCTCTTATATTACTATAGGAAATTTGACAAGGGCATCAGGAAACTTCCCCTACTCTTTTCAATATCTGAGGTGGGACATTTTATATCCACCTGAGCTACCACCAACTCATGCAGATGGGACCTCAGTCTGATGTCACAACCCAAAGGATAACCACACTCAGGAGTGTAGCACTCCTTTATACTGTACTACAATGGATGCATCTGGTGAAGGAATAGAACTCACAGTCTTCTGCACGAAAGGTGAAGGAATAGAACTCACAGTCTTCTGCACGAAAGGCAAGGGTGTTACTTGTTGCGGTACTGGCACTCCTATGATAGGCTTAGATCCATGAGACCCTGAGAGAGCAGCTAGAAATGTTTATATTAAGTTAGACAGATCTGTTAATTGTGGATCAAAACATGTCGTGTGTGTGTGTGTGTGTGTGTGTATATATATATATATATATATATATATATATATATATATATATATATATATATATATATATATATATATATATATATATATATATATATATATATATATATATAGCATTATGTGAATTATGCCCAGCATTTTATATAGGAAGAACGATTAGAGAATTTTTTTTAAAAGAGTGTATGAACATCTTATAGTTATAGAAAAGGCAGATGAAAGCAATGCCTTAGCAAAACATGTAAAATTGAAACATGAAAAAGAAAAATGTAAATTATTATTTCAGTTTGTGATAATAGATCAAGTAAATGATCATGATTATAGATTTGATGCAGAAGATGAACTAGATTGGAGAGAGTATTGCTGGTGAATTAAATGAAATGCATGTAGTTTCTCAGGTCTGAATGACAAGGAGAGTTTTAAAGTGGTTTTGAAAAGGAAAGGGTTAATGCATTGAGCTTAGGTCACATGGTGGTTTATTAAGTATTAAATGAAATTGTGAATGTTGCAACTTGGTCTGATGAAGTTCCCAGAGGGGAATGAAAGCGCTTACCAGTTGTATTTTTGATTTTATGGTGAATATTAAAGTTTTTTTTACATCTGTTCATTTTATTATTAGATCCATGAGACCCTGCAATAAAAAAGGGTGTTTTGAAAAGGGTTTAAAGGATGGATATTACTGTGCTCAGAATAGAAAGCAGGTGTCAAAATACATTGCCCTGATTAAACTTTAAGTGTAACCTTTGTGCAGTTTAAGATTCATAATGGATGCACAGTTGTGGCTTGCCTCAGTTTTTTATTTTTCTTCTACATTAGAATTATACAAAAGAAAAAAATATTTGCAGAGTTTATCTCACTGCAGTTCTTAACCCTATATCCCTATATCTGTGTCCCACTTTTGGCTAGCATATACAGGTTACAAATGAAATGTGAAACAGCTCCTGAAGCAAACAAGAGGTCAAATGATAAGAAAAAATGTTTGAAGTTGACCACAAAACTCCAGGTTATTTCATTTGAGATTTACTTATCCTCGGATGTTATTATTAATCCAGAAATAATTTTATTATCATAATTTTGGAATGGTTAGTTCTGCAGGCAGGCATGTAGCAAATGTAGACCTCTAAGAAGTTGCCCCAAGAGAGCTGTTTTACTGGGTTTATATTTCCAGAGACCTGTTCCTACAAGACAGTTCACTAAGTGCAACTACACTGAAAAACACTGAAATACAATGCTCTGAGCACAACTTTCTGAAAGATCCAGCGAGAATCATCTACAGCTAATGTTCACACCTCTGAGTGGCTAGCCCTGTCATGGTTTCTTTTATGCTACACACATGCATGCTCACATCTATGGCCAATTTAAAATATCCAGTCCACGTACTGCATATTTTTGCAATATGGGAGGAAACTGAAGTGCCTGTGTCAAACCCACATGAGCACAGGGAGGACATAGATACTCTACACAGAAGACACCCTAGCAGAGAACTGACCTGGTGAACCTGTTGCTGTGAGGTGGCAGTGGAACCTGCTGCAGCACTGTCACTCCTTTTTCTAAAAGGTATCACATATTGAATAAAACAGCTCTGTGGGGATTTCTGTCTAGTGTTTCCCAATTCCAGCATTTATAGCTTTCATAATAGTCATATCATCTTTTTAATTCTATTGTAATTAAAGTAAAGTTCTTGAAACAATTTATGAATTTCTCAATAAATTATGTAGTACTTTTAGAATACCCCAAATGTGTGTGTGTCTGTGTATGTATGCATATATATGTATATATATATATATATATATATATATATATATATATATTTATATATATATATATATATATATATATATATATATATATATATATATATATACAGACACACACACACACACCTATCTATATATATCTATATATATATATATATATATATATATATATATATATATATATATGTATATATACACACACACACACACAAATATATAGCATATAGCACTAGTACTGTCACCATGGTCGGGAACATAAAATAGTCACTTACAATGTGGAACAGATAAGCACTTTCATATCTACAATAGATCCTTCATCAGATCATTAAACTTCAGTACTGATGTTATTATAAAAGAGTAAACAGCCAATCAAATATGTCTTTTCAGTCTACATCCCCTCAAGGCTGGTTTCAGCTGAAAATTTGAATTCAAGCCTATAGACCTAATAGGCCTGGAAAGCCCCAATCCATGACATCTGTGCCAGCTCAGTTCTATTGTCAATTTCACAAATATAATGGATATCATTGGAGTAAGTCAAAGTCATCTTAAGCTGTCATTTCTTCTTTGACTCCATGGTATTCAAATTATGACTATTCCCACTCACTTTGGTTGTGGTTCAGAAAAATAAGGTCTCCCTTCTTCCCAAAGTATGACCTTAATGTGATGTTACATAGCTTGTATCTCACAAGTGTCATATCCTTTTTGCTCAAACTGTTTACCCATTACTTCCATGGCTTCCATAAAATCAGTTTCATTAGTATGTAATCTAAATGTTCTTAGTAACTGTCCTTTTAATATATTGTTATGGGGTCGGGTACATTTTGGATATACTCATAGGTTCATAGGTTCATAGGTAAGTACTAGGCTATCTGCCTGAGGGCATCTATAAGCCTAGCCAGAATGTGTTGGCTTTCACCACCCCGTTAGATTAGTTTCCTGTGCCTCCATCCAGGAGAGCCATTAGTTCCCTGTGCCTCTCTCCAGCAGTATTTATTTTTCCATTGATATCCTGGGGTAAGCTGGACATCTAGAAAGTGTACAGTATCATTATGTTGTTGTCTTGAAAAACCCGCAATTGTTCTAAAGTACCATCCCACAGAAAATAGATGCTATCTACAAAATGGCAATAAAGTTTCATACATCTAGAGAAGGAATTGTTGTGAAAAACATCACAGTCCTCCCAATTAGCCAAGACCAAGTTTGCGCAACTGTTAGCACAAGGAGTGCCCATGACTACTCCCCATTGTTGCAGGTATAGATTGTTCTCAAAACAAAAATGTTATGTTTTAGTACTAATTCCAACAGAACACATATCAGATTGATGTTCCCAGAGTCATCATCACTCTAACAAGAAAATTCCTGAGGGCATTTATCCCATAATCATTTGGGATAACCGCAAAGAGACTTTGTGTATCCATGGTCACCACAAGATATCTGCTTTCAAGGTTTTCCTTGCTCATATATTCATATAGTGTGTATCTCTTAAAACTGCTGGTGCCTTAACAAAAATGTTCTTTAATCACTGTTCTACAAAAATAGATGCTGGTTCTGTTATCCAGCCTACTCCTGCGACTATAGGTCGCAGAGGGGGATCTGTTTCATTCATATGTATCTTAGGTAGACCATTGAGGCTAGGTATCATCTGATTTTGCACAGTCAAATAATCATACAATTCTTGTGTCATTTTCCAGATCATAAAAAGCTCATATAAAGTATTTCTAACAGATGCTTTTGCCATTTCCAATTGTTAGTTCATAATAAGTTTATAGGTAGCATCTTCTTCCAATAATTTCAACATCTTAGCCTCATTGTCTGCCCTATCCAATAGCACCATAGCATCTCCTTTGTCAGCTGGTCTCAAAATTATATCAGAATTACTCTGAATTTCTTTCAATGCCTGTCTCTCCTCCTTGGTTAAATTACAAAAACAGTGCCAAGTATTATACAAACAGCTACTAATATCACGTTAACACGCCTTCACAAAAGTTACTAAAGTGGAGTTATTCTCTGGATGTATGTACCTGATTTTTTAAAAATATTTCTCTCTTATTCATTTTCATTCCCATACACATTTCTAAGCATAACATCTCTGCTAAAGATACCAGTGATAGCACCCTTTAGGATAAATGCAACACTGCTAAAATAACTGAATCCAAGGAAAAAAACAAAGAATATAGCAGGGAAGCAAACAAGCAGCAGTTGAACCATAAAACAATGTTTATTATAACAAAATGGTAAGCACTTTTGCTAATAGCTTCTTCAGACCAATGTTGGTCTGAAGAAGCTATTAGTGAAAATGCTTACCATTTTGTTATAATAAACATCATTTGTCTGAAGAAGCTATTAACAAAAGCGCTTACCATTTTGTTATAATAAACATTGTTTTATGGTTCAGCTGATGTCTGGTTGCTTCACTGCTATATTCATTGTTTTTTTCCTTGATTTCTGCTGAAGAGTTTGAGGCTTAATATAACATCACTCAGTGTTGAGCTAGATGCTGGTATAATGAAAAACCCTTGATTCAGAAGGGATTCATGAAATGCATTCAACAGAAAAGTCGATAAATTAGTAACCAAGCTGTTATCTGTTTGTATATATGATTTAATTTCCCTTCTGTCAATCAATAATTTCCTCCTGCTCATGGATCACAAGCCCAGCATGCTGTGGGGGCTCTCCATTTGTAAAAGGAGTGCAGGAAAAAACAAAGAAAGAACAGAATTATCCTTCGGTCTAGCTCCTAAATATTGTCATCTTGATGAAGCTTCTCAGCATATAAATCAATTACAGTGTTACTAGTTGATTGTTGCATAACAGGCTGTACTAGTAGGTGAGTATAAGCGGTGGAGGGATCAAGTTCTCATCTTCTTTTCTTGTCTCTCTCTCTCTCTCTCTCTCTCTCTCTCTCTATTCTGAGTTTTCTGCCCATCACTATTTATTACTTCTTTACCTTTGTTCCACGGCCATGTAAAAACAAGCTTTTTCCAGAAATCTGTATAATCTCTAAGAAGCTTCCTGATTTTAACTTTTTCCACATTGGAGTCATATAGCAATATTTTAAAATATAAATCCTCTAGTCTATTGGTATACATTTCTGCCTGTATTTACTCTCAATTTCTTCCTGTTGTTTCTCAGTCATGACAGCAATTCCCCTTTCTTTGGATTCAAAACACTCCAAAAGTTTAATATATTTAAAGCTTACCTCCAGATTTATGGATTGCCATCTCTTCAGTAGCTATGGATGGGTATGTCCATACATGGGCATGACTAGAACTCTGAGACCTCTGGGAATTATTTGATGGTAGAGGCATGCCTCCAAATGGAGGTGTTGCCATTGTAATCTCTTCAACTCACAGAGGTTATTCTGTAGTTCATAAAGTTATTAAAGTCACCCATATTTACTCCTTTGTTGACAGCTTGTATACCCATATCAAGAAAACTAAGCCATAGCAGAGGATTGGTATCAAGGAGTATTAAATTCTTGACCCGTTCCTTGTTTATACAACATTGTGATTCAGGACGATAGTCTAAATTCAATGCCCTCATGTTGTGTTTCTTCAGCTATGTGTGCTCACTGATTGCCCATTGAAAAATGAGTCCACTGCTTCACGGCAGCATATTAAGCTGCCGTGGAGCTTGGACTGTAACAGAGGTAACTGCAGCCATTATTTTACACTTACTAAACAGAGCTTTTTTCTGTTTAGCAAGTGTAAAATGTAAAAAAAAAAAAATTTAAAAAATAGAAAACTCTGTGTGTGTGTGTGTGTGTGTGTGTGTGTGTGTGTGTGTGTGTGTGTGTGTGTGTGTGTGCATGACAGCAAAAATGAGAATGATCAAGCCATTATTTTACACTCACTAAGCAGCAAATGGAATAATAAAAAAATAGAAACGTGTAAGAGTGTGTGTGTGTGTGTGTGTGTGTGTGTGTGTGTGTGTGTGTGTGTGTGTGTGTGTGTGTGTGTGTGTGTGTGTGTATGTGTGTGTGTGTGTGTGTGTGTGTGTGTGTGTGTGTGTGTGTGTGTAAGAGACAGAGAGAGATAGAAAGATTGAGCAGTGAATGCAAATCTTTTGAAAGGTATGCATACCTCTCAACCTCTTTGCTCAACAAATTTAGATAAAGCCTAAAATAATGGAGGAGCAAAGGCTTAAAAATAGGACAGATTTTAAATATTTCTCTTATATAATTAGACATTTGCTATAATAACATGGGTTATGCTAACATGCATTCTGTGATGGACATGAAGTCCACTCCTCCTATCTGTCCCTGATTTTCAGAGACACCCCTGATTTTGACTCACGTTTTAGCCTCCCTTAATCCATCTTAAAACTGGGAACTTGTGGAGAAAAGGTGGTGAATAAAACTTAATAAACAATGACAATAAGTAGACTTAGAGACATTTACTTGAGAAAATGTATATTAATTCAAATTCTCTTTTTTTGTCAATGTCTCATATTAATAGTGCTAATATTTTAAAAGTGCACCTGATTACTTCTGAAATTGTCCCCGATTCTGTTTAAATTTGTCCATGAATAGTTGAGAGCTAAGGTAAAGTCTGAAACTCACATGTAACTCAAAATTCAATGCCCCTCCAAACCTCCGAGAATGTAGCAGCCTATGTTGAATTTCTCTCAGAAACTCTGTGCAACCATGTCAATGGCTGCATGGAGGCTGCTTTGCCTACCAGAAGCAGGTCCAGGACCAGCCCCAGAAACAAACCACCCTAGTGGCATCCAAAATTAAAAAGGATATACAACAAAAGAAGAAAAACTATGGCAAAAATCAGGAAGGGTACTTCCCATAAAATAAATAGGCAACTAAGAGGGCTAAGTAGGTCAAGCAAAACCAACTTTGAGGTTAAGCTAGCCTCCCAGGTGAAAGGTAACCATAAGTCCTTTTCAGCTATGTCAGAAACCTCAAGGGAAGCACACAGCAGGATGCTGAACTGGTGGTTAGTGGTGCCGCATTCACTGAGCCTGGCAATATAGTGAACCTGATAACAGACAAATTCAGTTCCAAATTTATCCCTCTGTCACCCAACTATCCCCAAAAAAATACTTTCAAACATAACCCCTCCAACTATAATTAGGGAGCATGTACTGTCTGCATTTGGTAAAGGCAAGAACACGGCCTCAATGGGCCGTGATAACATCCCAGGATGCCTCCTGAACAGACTAAAATATGACTTATCAGGACTCCTGCAGTCATTGTAAAACTATAGTTTTAAAACATGCATTGTACCACATGAATGAAATACTACAACAGTCATCCCTCTTCATAAGAGTGTACCTTCAACAGATTCTGCAAAGTACAGATCTATTAGTCTGACTAGTCTTATTTGCCCAGTCATGGAAAGAATTATCATGGAAATTATCAACAAGGAGAGAGTCCTCCAGGTACTGGATCCATTCCAGTTTCACTTTGTCAAAGGAAGGTCATGTTTACTGAATTTGGTGGACATCTTTGATGAGGGGGAAACTTCCCACCTAGATCTTCCTAAAGCATTTGATACAATGCCCCACACTGGCATTGTCAACAAACTTACAGAACAAGGTGCAACCACATTATAACACACTGGATAGCTACCTGGTGCCTCACAGATGGGACCTAGGAGGTCAGAATCAGACAGCCATTTCCACAAAGATGTCAGTCATCAATGAAGCCTCTTAAGAATCTGTGCTAGGCTAAAACCTCATTGCCATCTACTTCTCGGATAACAAAGCCAGTGTCAAATGCGTCTGGCTAACCAAGTTCATGGATGATTGTGAATTTATTAATTAATTTATTTATTTATTTATTTATTTAACATTTGTTTACTGGGAAAGTCAGACTTGGAATGAAGCCAATTTTCAGTGGAAGCCCGAGGAGAAATGTTCCAGATGCATGTCTTTGTAACGTAGGTCTAAACCGGAGTACCCGGAGAAAACCCACACAAATGCAGGGAGAACATGCAGACTCATCCCTATGGATGAGAACACCCTTCAGTAAAGTCTAACCCAAACACTTGGTGCCAAAGCCATGGCTTAAAACTCTATACCAACAAATGCATTATAGTTGCATTTAGGAAGTCAGCCATGCTAGGTATCAATTAAATACAACTAAAAGTTGAGTCATTAGTCAGAGATCTGGGAACTCATGTAGATTACAGCATAGCCTTTAACCAACATGTGTCCAAGGTAGTAAGAAAATCCTTCTCTGTTGTTATAAGCAAGGGCATGTCATCTAGGTACAGAGAGGTCATCAAACCACTGTACTTGGCCCTCTTCAGACCCAATATAGAGTATGTACCTGACCAGACACATGCAGCAACTAGAACATCCACAATGGTTCCTTACAAAAAGAATACAGGGAGTAAACACAATCTCATGTGCTGATCACCTCAAATCCCTATCTATTTACCTCCTATCATACAGACTTCTGAGACGTGATCTTTGCCTGACATACAAGGCATTCCTGTACCCTGTGTTTGATGAACCTTTTGCATATCCACAAAACAAACAACATCAAAACTGCTAGATTAAAAGACCTTGTCTACAACATAAATAGGAAATTTTGGAATTTCCATTCTCTGGAACAGGCTACCCATCTGTGTGAAGCAGAGTTCCTTGCTATCCCAATTTATGCACAACTTGGTCCAATAGATGGGTAATTAGAAATTCACCCTGGTCTGGCTCCTATATCTCTGATGGGCAGAGGTAGTCAGTAAATCACCCCTATATACATCAAATTTGTGGGTCACATTTGAGTTGCACAGCTAGGCTTATTAGGGCCCTTGTGTTTGTTAGCCTAGTATACACCTATAAACCTATGAACTATTGTTCTGAGTGTTATAATACAGTTTTTGTCTTCATTTATTTGCATTTTAGTACAGCTACAGAGCAGTCTGAAGTTTTTGAAATTGCATTAACAGTTACAAACAGTTTCTTCACACTCAAAAAATAGTTAGTTTTATGACTTAATGATTCAATATTATTTAACACAGTTATTTGATTTAAAAGTTTAACAATAAATGTGTACAAAACCCTTCCAATGTGGAATAATATAAAATATAACATTTTGAAGAATCAAAGTAAGCATTTTTCTTCATAATAAGCTACAGTTCAGAGATATAGCTTACACTCAGGGGTCACTCTATCAGAAAAGGGTAAAAAAGAATAAAGACGATCAATAAATAAAAAAATAAATAAATTAAATAAGACAAGCTGGAGGTGGGGTCTATGTTCAGGAGTTCCGTTGTTAGTCCATAGTCATGTGCGTCAGTAGTTCTATGACACCTATGGGTGGTACTTGGTACAGAGCACACTGCGCACATTGCTGATACTTTTTGTTGTTGTTGTTGTGTCTTTCGGCTTTTCCCGGTTAGGGGTCACCACAGTGGAACTCTAGTCCGCTAATGATTGGCAGTAGATTTTTATGTGCCGAGTTCCCAGGTCTGACACACAACCTTCAACAAACGTACGCCCATTCATGCATATCTCCACACAGAAGACGCTCTAGCTAAGAATTGAATGGGACAACGTCTTACTGTGAGGCGACAATGCTACCACAGCACCACCACCGCACATTGCTGATACTAAATTTTAAATATGTTTGTCCCACAAACACCAAAACTAGTGACCTAAATCTTCACCAGCAGAATGCAATGGAGAAGTAGATTCATTATACACGACCTTCTCATCTCTGAAATAAACGTCCCCTCTAGGTCAAGCCATGCAACGCATTATCATTCTTCAAAAAACCCTACATGATTGAAGGGGTGTTGACAAATTTAACCCAGGACTGAGTGGCCTCATCCTCCTTGAGGGTTACAGCCTGAGGGCTAAATTTACAGGGATAGTATGTGGGTAGGAGGGGAAGGGGAAGGGGAAGGGTAGCACTAACTTATCTGCTAATATATTGCTATATCCTGGGGATCAGACTGTGTGATATTATTATGGATGAGCTCAGTGTAATGATGGACATTATTCCCTTACTTTCCTGACATAACTGAAGAAAGGCTTGTAGTTTCCTTTAGCATCTGCAGTGACACTAAGCTCATACTCCACTTTACATGTTCTAATAGTGCCCTTAAGTTTCTTCCGGGGACATTACAGTGTAGTCTTGAGGTAAGAAGATGGGGAGGGATGTTACATTTCAGTCTTGAGATGGGGATGGGGAGGGATGTTACATTGCAGTTTTAAGGTAGGGGGATGGGGAGGGATGTTACATTGCAGTTTTAAGGTAGGGGGATGGGGAGGGATGTTACATTGCAGTTTTAAGGTAGGGGGATGGGGAGGGATGTTACATTGCAGTTTTAAGGTAGGGGGATGGGGAGGGATGTTACATTGTAGTCTTGAGGTAACAGGATGAGTCTTTCTTACATTTTATTACTTTCCTTCCTTTGTTATATCGCTTATTAATACATGAGATCAAGCAGAGATGTTTCTTCCACAATTTGCCATTATATGTAGGGTGAAAAGGTAGTGACTTTTCTATACAACTGTTTAGGTGGTAACAGTCAAAGGTGAATGAGCAGACCTCATGAAATGATTCAGTGTGCCTATTATAACTAGTTGTTATACTCAGAAATACGGGTATTTTGGGTCAAATTTGTAGAATTTAAGGGCTCTATATTCAAAAAAGGCTTTCTGTTTATTTCATTGCTGAGCAATATCTTTTTTTTTATTAAATTTACATAGTCTATATTGTATCATTGATTCACAAAATCATATCTTAGGCTGTCAATCTGTTTTTTTTTAAATAGTACTGGTTGTGTTCAACCTCAAACACCTAATTATTTGCCCTTTGCTACATTCTTGAAAGCAAAATGAGGGTGCAGACTTGTATGATGTAACTATGTATTCCCTTGTGTAGGTTTCTTACAGACTTTTTCAATCAACTTACCTATTAAATTTTTATCTAACTCTACGCCTAGAAAACATATTTTATACAGTGAATAAGTTTTGTTAAAAGTTAAAAAATCAACATTTGATGTTATGTAATTCTCAAATTGTTCAAGAGCTTCAATTGTACTGTTCCATAGCATAAAGATATCATGAACAAAGTATTTGTAGAATAGAATATCTTTAAGATATGGGTTACAAGAATTTAAGGGCTCTATATTCAAAAAAGGCTTTCTGTTTATTTCATTGCTGCGTCTTTTTGTGAGATAGTCTTGGGAGTTTTGCCTAGGTTTTCTACAAGATGAAGTGTTTTTTTCCCTGGAGAGGTCTCTATAGACAGTTTCATTTGGTTGTTGAGTGGTACCTGTAGTACTGACAGAGAAGACAACTGCTAGATGATTATATTTAACCAGAGATGTAGAGTTGCATGGTGGAGTACAGGCCAGAACTAGGTTGGTAAGGACCATGTCAGTATGTAATTTAACAATTTTCTCTAGTGCACTGGTATTATTAAAGTCTAGGAAACACTGAGCATGTCCAGTTTTAGTGGTGTACCTGTGTCAGTCAGTGCTTGGGTAATTAAAGTCCCATAGCAAGAAGATGTCAGGTTTGATATTTAATCTGTTGATAGTGTTAAGGTAATTTCCATGATATCTGAAGTTGTGTAAGCCACAACAAACAACCTTGACAACTCCATGTGTCTTGTATTATTCAGCATGCTAGATATGACAACAGTGGGGAGTGGCCTTTGTTTTCAGACTGAGCTGAGCCTAATAGACATGCACTATTCTAGCTACCATTCAGAGATGATCTGCAAAAATGCAATCTTTTTCTGCTCAAGGTGTTCTACACTGAAAGGAACTGACCGGCTATGTTTTTCTAATCAGTATATAACCTGTGCAGTGTGGGTAGTCTGCTCATTCAGGAGGCTTTTACAAGCTGTTAACTTCCTTGCCAGAAAGACATAGTTTCCATAACGGTCAAAGTTTTGCCTCACATGCACAAGTTACAAGGATTAATCCTGATCTCCAGCCAGTGTCTGTGTGGAGTTTGTATATTCTCCCTGTGAATCTGTGGATTTTCTCCCACTTCCCTCCTTCCACCTCCCACAGGGAAAAAAAACACATTGAATCTTTTCACCTGAAACTCACCCAAGAGTGGGAGTGTGGGCAGCAGTACAGACTCTAGATGGTGCCTCTGTGGAGGAAAAGATGTATAGACCAACTACTTTAGACAACAACTGTGGCCAGCTACTCATTGGTGTAAATTGGCTCTAGGTGATTTGATCACATTAATCAATATTGCCAGAACTGGAATGGCTATTTTCTGGTGATAGGATTATGATGATTTGTAACAGCTATGCCATAGAGGCCATTTACACAGAATTTGAATCTGAATGCTGACTATAATAATGTTTAAATTCAAGCTACATGTGAATTACGACAGTTATTACTGGAAACTTTGAAATTTCAGTACTTCTACTATCTACAGAAGAAGGGGGTAGCAATGGATACTAATGTAGTTAATACTTATACTAACTTAGTTATGTCAATATGGGAAGATAATTATGTATTTAACTCTTGTAACCCATATCTTAAAGATATTCTATTCTACAAATACTTTGTTCATGATATCTTTATGCTATGGAACAGTACAATTGAAGCTCTTGAACAATTTGAGAATTACATAACATCAAATGTTGATTTTTTAACTTTTAACAAAACTTATTCACTGTATAAAATATGTTTTCTAGGCGTAGAGTTAGATAAAAATTTAATAGGTAAGTTGATTGAAAAAGTCTGTAAGAAACCTACACAAGGGAATACATAGTTACATCATACAAGTCTGCACCCTCATTTTGCTTTCAAGAATGTAGCAAAGGGCAAATAATTAGGTGTTTGAGGTTGAACACAACCAGTACTATTTAAAAAAAACAGATTGACAGCCTAAGATATGATTTTGTGAATCAATGATACAATATAGACTATGTAAATTTAATAAAAAAAAAGATATTGCTCAGCAATGAAATAAACAGAAAGCCTTTTTTGAATATAGAGCCCTTAAATTCTACAAATTTGACCCAAAATACCCGTATTTCTGAGTATAACAACTAGTTATAATAGGCACACTGAATCATTTCAGAATGTGATTAAGAAAAACTTGTACATATTGGAAGAAGCGGAAGCACTGAAACACTACCGCCCTCTAAATCCAAAGTTTGTTTATCAGAAAGGTAAAAAATGCTTTATTTGTGAGTTTCTGCAGCTCTGGCTCAAAATACACAAGGGAACTTTGTGAAAACTTGAAGTTTTAGATTCAGTGTTTTGAGCTGTATCCCAATGGGGAAAACGTAGACAAGATCAAATGTGTCATATTTCTCTATACCCAGGATTCAAAGAAATGCTCATCACTCACATTAATCACCAAACACAGGTTGGTCAATTAGCATGATAGCAAGAAAATGTGATTCAGAGGAAAATATAGCCATAGTGTGAAATATCTCATTATGACCTCATCATCACATCTCTGAATTAAACACTGTTTCTGGCAGATCCGTCCACATCAGTCTTTTCCTTAGTGGTTCATGTATTGCATTAGCAAAGGCACCCCTACCTGCAAACACACATACACACACACACACACACACACACACACACACACACACACACACACACACACACACACACACACACACACATATATACATATACAGTCCCATTCAAGCCCCTACAGACATTCACACACATCCACACACTTATACACACACCCCTTCCCCAGATCTCTGCTGGCCTTACCTTCGATGCAGTTACATCCATGTGTGAATCGGCAAGTGCCTTGCTTTACAACGGTTACTTTTTCCTCCTAGAGTAAAATTTTACTTAGCCAAGGGATTCTCTGAGTTGCTTAGCCAATAGATATTTCTGGTGGAGAGCTCATAGCTAATTAACATTAGCCACTCCCTTTGACTGCTGCATTAACATGTGGCTTCTACAGTGAGACCACTCTCCATGATAAAGCACCCATGAGGGGTAAACCACTCCAGCAGAGCGGTCTCTGAAATGGAAATTTTTAATGTGATATAGAAATTTCAGTGCTAAGCTGTTTACATTGTGTTAAGCCTTAGTGAATCCCAAGATATGTCACAGATGATGAAGCCGCCAAAGTATTTAACAAGTTTTATTTCAAAGAGGAAAAAACTAAAGAATAATTTACCTTATATGTTACATACATTGTTTACAAGAAATTAAGAGATGAAATGGACAATTGATCGGTATATTACTGAATTAAAGCATACAGTTCATGACTGAAATGAGGGAGCTGTGTAACTCATTAATAATGGACTAAGCAGTGGTATCAAAAGTGAGCACCTAATAGGACATTTTATAGGAAAAGTTGATTTAAATTTGTAACACACATAAATGATAAACTGTGGAAATAGAAGTATGCAAAACATGGTCCTCTGCATGAAAATAATATGAAACATCCTTAGAAAATGTAAAAATTACAAAAATGCAAATTATGGCATTGAAGCATTGTAGCCTGAAAATGGCAAGCAAGAAGGCATACTGTAACAATTAAACAAACAGGAGCCACACCAGGTGTAAGCACTGTACTTCAAGCCATGAAATGCACTATACAGTTAAAATAAAATCTCTAGATTGCAGGGATGCTGTAATCACATTACTGCAGTGTGTATAAAATGCTAAAGCAAAATATTAATATTGTGGAATTAGGAAGTCAAAACCAGAATTGTTTGTGAATACATTTAATGTAAAGTGTAAAATACTACAGAAGATAAATGCAGAGGTAATACAGTCAAAATGACCAGAATGATACAATGCATGGCAGTAAAACCTGGAAATGAATGTAAAACTGTTCTATAAGAATATTTATTCCCAATTCTTATCAAAGAAATTATGAAAACTGTCAAAGCAAGCAGTTATGTTTAAATTAGATACTCGTGCAAAATGCAATATAATGTCAGAGTCTACACTGACAATGCCTTTAAACTGCAAGTTGATTATGTCTATCTACGTTTTTGTCTAATTACAAACAAATGCCAGTAGTACAGGTCTGGTTTAACTATCGGTATAACACTAAGGTCTACAACCTACTGTTTAAAACAGCAGTGTACACAGTTTCTATGATGTAGTACTATGAGGGCATGTGAGTTGGCCAACAAAATACTGAATATGGCATTCAATAGCTGTATGAGAAATTGTAAAGCAAAAGCAAAGCAACTGCAATAAGATATAGTATGTGAGGATCTTAACTGGAATAAAAGGGCTGGGTAATCAAAATTTGACAGGCAGTTTTTCCCACTATAGCTAAAGAAAGCAGAAGGCTGGGGTGCCCTCTGTGTGGAGTCTGCATGTCCTCACTGTGGTCACGTGGGTTTCCTCTGGGTGCTCTGGTTTCCTCCCACATCCCAAAGACATGCAGTAGGTGGATTGGACTCTCTAAATTGGCCCTAGGTGTGAGTGCGTGCATGTGTGTGTCTTCTGTGGAAGGTTGGGTGCCAGGCTGGCAACTCGATACTGTAAAACTCCACTGCCAATCATGAGTGGACAGATGATCTGCTGTGGCGACCCCTAACCGGGAAAAGCCGAAAGAAGTAGAAGAAGCTAAAGAAAGCAGAAGATATGTAAGAAATAAATACTTCAGTACAAGTGGAAAGGCATAAAATGCAAAAAGCTGAGGTAGAGACAAAGAAAAGCAATGAAGCTCTGGAAAACCTTGTGGATTAATTTGATGATTGGTGATGTCTGCTCTACACAGGGAACCTAAGGCAGTCAAAGAGATGATTAAAAGAAATTTTAAATACATGAATTCACTGGGAGTAATACAAAAGACTGAAATGGCTTGGCAAAATGGCTAAGGTCTTTAATTCACAAATACAATGGTTTGATTCTGACCTTTGTTTTTTGGCTAGGCTTGCAATAGTCTGTGGACTGCTAGTCTAGTATTTATCTATGGACCTATAAATGTAACTAAGCACATGGAATCTGTAGGACTAATAGGCCGAGCCTACAAGCAACTCTAGTAAACAGCTGTTGGATCAAGAGGAGGCATTAACTTTTACAAACTGTTAAAGAAGCTGTTGCCAAACTATGTATACTGGCAGGTTCTTTTCAATATTAGATTCATATGAGTGATTTGGCAAATTAAACTGAATGCAGCGAAAGCTCAAAAATACATGTTTAGAATGCCCTTGGATAGTCACAGATTCCTGGGATTACCTTTTGGAATTTCTTCAGTAATAGAAATATCTCAGTGTGCCATAGCAGATATGATTGAGGGACTACACGTTATTGCGAACACTGTTGATAGTTCTTTCATCTAAGGTGCTACAAGGTAAGTGGATCACAGACACTTACTTGATCAAGCAGTGAGACACATTAAGGAAAAAAGTTTGATTCTATGGCTAGATGTCAAACATACATCACATCCTTGAAGTATAACAGAAACTTAGTAGCTGCCACTGGTCTACAACTAAATGCTGAAAGCTGCATGCTATAGTAGACATGCACACACATGATAATAAACCTTTTCTTATACATTGTATGGTAATGATACAATATCTGTCAAAGTTCATACCATACCTGTCAAATATAATAGTGCCTAGTGAAAACTACTAGAACATGATTCGTTATGATGTTAGTGAGAAAACCAAGCTAGGACTCTTGAGTAACACAGTCTGGTAAATATTGTGCCTACAGTGAAGAGTTGTGGCACATCTGTACCAATAACATTGCAAGATGATGTATGCCAGAAAAGGCCACATATATTCTTTCTAGAGGAAGCTGAACTAGTTGCATGTGCATTGAGAATACTGATGCAGACTAGATAGGATCATAAAGAAAAAGAAATAGTCATAATAGAGTGTAAATGTTAGAAATTCCATGGCAGTGTGTCTGGGAATATCATTAAATGATATTCAGATAATCAATATCTTCAATCAAAGTATTTTAAGAAATCCTTATACAAAGCACCAGCAACATCATAAATAGTGTAGCTGATTTTACCGAATTCTGATTTAAAGGTGCTATGCAAGCCAGGAAAACTGGTGCGAATGCAAATACTGAAAACGCATTGCATCTCAAAGAAAATAAAGAAGATTTGCTGGCAGAAGACCTAGAAGAGTTACAGTTTTTGATTCAGCTATCAATATCAGCTAAAAAATTGCAAGAAACAAAAGCTACTACAAGAGGTACCCCAGAAATTCAAGTATTATGTGAAATCATTATAACAAGATGACTGGATAATCTAAAATGGATGCATTCATTATTTAAGCCTTATTTTACATTTCAAGAGGAACTCTCACATAAACAAACAGTTGTGTTCAAAGGTGAAAAGTTATTATTCCCACTCATCTAAGAGACCAGATCATAGAATTGTTAGAAAAATATGTATTAATATGTGTATGCTTAATGCCAAATTAATAATCAAGTGTTTTTAATACGCTTTTCATTCTATTTCTTATGCACTGTGATTTATATAAATTGAGTTTCATATGAGACTGAAAATATGACTTATTGAAACTGCAGCATGCTTACTGAAACTTGCAAGTTGCCCTCTGACCTAGTAACTGCTAGCACAGCAATATTCTTGTTTATGCCTTGTGGAAATGTACTTGAGAAGCAGGTGTTAATCTGCTAGGTCAGAAGCATATGAATAGACAATATACCATTTAATAAATGTAATGTTTCCAGACAGACAGCCTTGTTCAGAGGATGGGAACCTCTGCAGCTGCAGTAGTTTAGAGATAAGGTAGACAAAGGCTTATTAGAGAAATGAACTGCTAGCATTGTGTTCGATTTAGCTATAGTATCTTGAATGTAACATAACAAGTATCTAACTGAAAGTAACCAAGGCCATGTTGTTTTCCTCAGGATTTTTCACATAAAAATTGTTTAAATCAGCAGAAAATCATGGGAAAGATGGTCAGCAGATGATGACCAAAAGGTGGTAATTTGTTACGTCAGCATGGTAGGACAGGATTAATTTGATAACCTATAAAAATGAATGCATTTCCTGTTTCTGGTTAGACAAACTCTGTATTAGCACGTTTTTGTCTCCTTGTTGCAAGATTAAAGTGCCTTAACCTGAACCTACCATGTTTTGATCATTTTTAAAGTATATTTTTCCTTTGACAGATTGGTCCTTCGTCCGGAATGCATTTCTCTCGCTCTGGGTCAGAATTGGGCCCGGTGGCATGCATCCATATGGAGAAGAGGCCAAATCGGCTCTTCTGTTTTGAAAGACCTCCGACTGAATTGTCGTTCGAAAGAGGCCAGCCACTGTTTCTGATCTGGGATTGGAGGACGAGTCAATGATCCGGTGGATCAACTCATGGAGGGTCAGGTAAGGAGGAATTATCTTATTTTTGTTTCAAGATCAGGGACTAGTTACAGAACTGTTCTTTTTTTGTCAGGTAAATTTGCTTATGCAAATTAGAGACAGAAGAAGGGGTTACTGTTTTTTTGTCATAGATCAGGGAAACAGAATAGGTAGACAGTTATTCTAGATAAACTGTGAAAAAGGTGTAGATTTGTGGTACCACATGATGGAAAGGGTTACGTAACAATTTACAGCTTAGCTAAGACACCAATGGGAAATCAGTGCACAAAAAGTTCCCGGGACACGCCCCTAACTGAAGACGCGAAGTATATGCAATTACAGCGTGCCGATAATATTAAATATTATACCAAATGGGTCGACAAATACAAATTCGAGGGTAATTTAGATAAACTTGCACTTATGAAACTTGTAAAACAGTTAAAAATAGACGCGAAAGGTCAATTAAAAAAGCAGAGACAATTAGGAGTCCCTCAGGCGCACAGGTGGCTTGAGGAAGCAAATCATAGGGAGCAAAGAATTAAAAATTCAAAAATGATGTTTTTAGACAAAGAAGATAATAATATGGTAATAGCGACGGCCCTTCCTTCACCCCTCCACTTCCGTTACCAGAATATGAAGCGAGTGGACGAGCTGATCCACCTCCACTATACCCAGCTGTCCCTGCAAAAGCACAACCATTTGTCAGGGATCCCATCGAGACCAGGTCTCGAACATGCGACTGGAGGAGGGAAATTGAATTAAATAGAGCATCACAAGCTATGAGCGAAGTAGAAATATGTCCGCTCATAGAAGTGCCGAATCCTCAGGCAGGACAGGCAGGACAAGATCCGACTCTTTTAGTTTATAGACCGTGGACACCGGAAGATATCCAGAAAGCCACAGAAGGTATTCCCCACCCAAAGGTGAATTTTAGAAAATTTTCAGAAGACTTACAGGGTATGAGATTAAGTTACCATTTGAATGGAGAGGAAGTAGAAAAAGTAGTTAGACAAATTGTAGGTCCAGATTGGCACATGATTTGTGGCAGCTGGAATCCTCGTGATACACAACTTAGACCACTCCCACATACTGATGCAGAACTGGATGGCAGAGTAAAGGGTCTAACAGACCGAATCTCTGAAAAGTGGTAGCCTAGGGCTGATTGGACTTGTATTAATCAATGCATACAGCAGGAAAAAGAAACAGTAGATGGGTACTATGCCAGATTATTAGAATGCTTTAACAATCATAGTGGTATGACAGTTCCTGAAAATCAAGCGAATGATTCCCCGTAGGAACAACAATTGAAAAATGCATTTTTGAAAGATTGCATTGCACCTATTAGTAGCTTCATTACAAAGCATATGATAGATCACCGAACAAGTAGGTTACAAGCCTTACTTGAATATGCTAGACATGCAGAAAGACGTTTTAATAGTAAAAAAAAAAAGAAAACCCAAGTATTTTCAGCAGAAGATGGGTCAGAAGTATTTGTAGTACAAACTGGGAAAAAGGGTAAGAAAAATACCCAGGGAAATAAACAATCTGACAAACGATCAGAAGATTTTGAAGAAAGAAAGAAAAAGGGTGAGTGTTTTAAGTGCGGGAAAAAAAGGACATTTAGCAAGGGATTGCAGACTAAACAAGAAGGCGACTACAGAAAATAAGGAAGATGAGGAATGACTATATGATAGTCAGGAATCATTAGATGAAAGTGAGCAGGAAAAGGTAAGTGTAAATGTGATAGCAGGAGAAGAGGATGTGACACAAGGGGTAGAGGATGTATATGAATACACAGATGTAGAAGAAAATGAAATTTTAGACCTAGCTCTTTTGAGCTTAGACCTTTACTTAGCAGACACGAAACCGGAAGTGACGCTTCTGGTGGAGGGGAGGGAAGTTAAATTTTTGTGTGACTCAGGGGCTTCACGCACCCTGATACACCCTTCCAAACTACCGGAAGATACAGAATCACCAGATTATGTACTAGTGAAAGCAGCTAATGGACAGCTGTACCGGGAGCCACTCTCCCATGACATTACAATAATAGACCCTGTTTTAGGGATGACTCAGAAAAGTAAAATTGTAGTTTCTGCAAAATGCCCAGTAAATCTTTTGGGTAGAGATTTAATGCAGATATTTGGCATAGCAGTAGTTCCAACCATGCAGGGTATGGAAGCACAGTGACAAATGGACACTTTTGTAGTGCGACCGGAGGGTGAAATGTATTATTGGTACAGCCAGAACTTGGTTACGACTGGTCCAGGGGCAGTAACCGAAGAATTAATGAACGTAGCTATCAGCAAGTTCCCCTCCCTCAACATTGACAAACAGCATTTGTTGCATTGTACTCTATATTACTGTAATAGACCAGGTCCTGATAAAGATTATGAACAAGAATTGTTTCAAAACCATGCAAACAGGCTAGTATTGCGAAACTTGTACTGGGATGCAGAAGGGAATAGTGTAGCAAGCTGTTCATTGCCCCAGGAATGTTTAGCACTCTACAAATCTAATCGACTGCCCCATGTTAGTTTGACTAAGAATAAAACCTTAAAATGGGCAGACTTAGGTGAAAAAGTCACGAGGTGGGAAAAACAGACAGAATTAGAACTCTCAGAACAGGGAGTACAGAAACAGAAATTGAATTGGATAACACAGACACACCCAGCTGTGCACTCACAGGCTAGTGAGGATATCTGAGTATTACTCTTATTGGAAGAAGAGGAAAAAGCCTTGCGAGACATACCAGACATTCTCTGGTCAGCAGGGAAATCAGATGTAGGACTAATACGAACAGCAGGACCAGTTACCATAATGCCAAAGTCAGCTTTTAGGCCCCAGAAAAGACAGCATCCCTTGAGAAAGGATGCAGAGGTAGGAATCAAACCTATCATAGCAGCCTTACTTAAGGAAGGAGTCTTAATAGAATCCCCTGATTCACCATGTAACACACCTTTATTTCCTGTCAAGAAAGCAAACGGGGAATGGCGTATGGTCCAAGACTTACAAGCAGTGAACAATGTAGTTATACCCAGAGCACCAATGGTGCCAGATCCACACACCTTACTGAATGATTTAAAGCCAGAACAGAAATATTTTTCAGTAGTAGACATAAGTAATGCATTTTTCTCAATACCGATACACTCTGACAGCCAATATTGGTTTGCATTTACATTTCAGGGAAAGCGGTATACATATACCAGATTACCACAGGGGTATTGTGAAAGTCCAACAATATTTGCACAGGAAATGGCAAGCAACCTGGCGGGATTTATCCCACTGAAAGGTTGTCAGATTCTACTTTATGTAGACGACATTCTGCTGGCAGCCCCCACCCAGCAAGAATGCAAAGAAGACACGATAGCTTTGTTACAATTTTTAGCTACTCAAGGTCACAAAGTAAACAAAGACAAGTTACAGCTTTGGGGAAAACAAGTTAAGTACTTAGGATATGTAATATCCAAAGAAGGTAGAATATTAGATGAAGACAGAAAAACAGCGATTTTACAAGCACCCAGACCAACTACCAAGAAGGAAATGATGTCCTTCCTGGGAACTACTAATTGTTGTCGGAGTTGGATACCAAACTATGCTTTGGAATCTGCTCCACTGGCTGATTTAATATTTAAAAAACGATGGCTGCACAGGATTTATTACAATGGACACCTGAAGCAGAAGCAGCTTTCTGTAAGCTGAAACAATTGATAGCATCATCCTTAGTTTTAGGATTACCAAACTATAACAAGCAGTTTATTCAGACTGTAGATTGTAAGCAAGGTTATATGACATCAGTGTTGACACAGCAACATGGGGACAAACAATGCCCCATAGCTTATTATTCGTCACAGTTAGATCCAGTGATGCGGTGTTTGCCCCACTGTGTACAAGCAGTAGTTGCAGCTGCAATGGCAGTGCAGGCTTCAGCCTCAGTAGTATTATTCCACCCTCTCACATTGAGAGTGCCTCATGCAGTCACAATTATTTTACTGCAAGAAAAAGTAGCATATCTTTCTCCAGCTAGGCATCTTTCCTGTATGACCATTCTGTTGGGCCAACCTCATATGACAATTGAACGATGCACAACTTTGAATCCGTCAACTTTGCTTCCAACCCCTGTAGATGGCAAACTGCACTGCTGCCTGCAGGAGATTGAGCAAAAGACATTACCTAGACAAGACCTTATGGATGTTCCCTTGGATGATGCCGAGGTGACATGCTATGTGGATGGCTCGTGCAGGAGGGGTCCTACAGGACAGAATCTAGTGGGGTATGCAGTCATTTCTGATATTGAAACTCTAGAAGCAAAATCTTTACCACACAACTTATCTGCACAAGCAGCAGAATTGATTGCCTTAACAAGGGCATGTACCTTAGCAAAAAGTAAGAAAGTGAACATTTATACTGACAGTCAGTATGCTTTTTCTACTGTACGTGTTTTTGCACAACAGTGGAAAAATAGAGGAATGATAACATCTACTGGTAAACCGATTAATCATGCGCAACTTATTTTAGACTTGTTAGATTCAATTCAGTTACCTAAGAAAGTAGCTATTTGCAAATGTGTAGCTCATACAAAACAACAGGATAGAATTTCAAAAGGTAATGCACGGGCTGATACAGCTGCAAAGCAGGCAGCTTCGGCCACAGAAACTTTTCTTTTGAGTGAGGAATTACAACCCTCAGAGACTTTAGATTTAGAAATGTTAAAAACAATGCAGACACTTACTACAAATCTTGAGAAATAAAAGTGGATAAAACGAGGAGCAATCCTCGAAAAGGGACTGTACATCTCCAAGGAAAAGAAACCGATTTTGCCATCTAATTTGTTTAGATATGCAGCGTTGTTGAGCCATGGGCAAAGCCATGTCTCAACAGGGGGGATGGTACAGTTAGTGAATTGAGTGTTTACAACCTATGGGTTTACAAACTATACAAAAAAATTTTGTGCAGCATGCCATGTTTGTAACAAGCATCATGCACAAGGGGCATTGAAGCCTAAGCGAGGGAATTTTCCTACACCACCATATCCGTTCCATACTATCTGTATGGACTTCACAGAATTGAATAAATGTGAGAATAAGAAATACTGCCTAGTTATAGACATGTTTTCCAAATGGGTAGAAGCGTTTCCAACTAAAAATCCAGATGCAGCTACAGTTGCAAAGGTCCTTGTTAAAGAAATTATACCCAGATTTGGGATACCGGAAAAGATTTATAGTGATAACGGGACACATTTTGTGAACCAAACAATCCAACAGCTTAGTTGTTACTTCAGAATATCGTTAAAGAACCACTGTGCGTACCACCCTCAATCTGTAGGGCTAGTAGAGCGACATAATGGGGTACTGAAAAACAGACTCAGGAAATTGATAGAAGAAACACAGAAAAATTGGGTGCACTGTTTGCCTTTAGCACTGTTGAGTATGAGAACTGTTCCAAATGTAAAGGGATTAACTCCTTTTGAAACTTTGTTTGGGAGGGCATATTATACACCTCAGTGGAAACCTCTCATGTCTACAGAGCAGGAGGCTGACAGTTCACATGCAGGATATATGAGGAGATTTTTGAATAACAAACTTTTGCAGTTAAATTCTGTTTCAGATAAAGATCAACCGAAATTGGAAGCACCAGTAGCCCCCAGTACCTGGGTGTGGGTGAAGATTACGAAATGGAAGAATTGGAGCTCTCCGGAGTGGGAAGGTCTGCACCAGGTACTGCTGTCAACACCCACTGCAGTCAAAATCGTGGAGCGAGCTTCCTGGATTCATTTGACACACTGTAAACTGCTCAAAAACTTTGAACTGGACAAAAACTTTGTTACTGTTGCACAACAAGAACAAAATGGCCAGATACAGAGTGAGTAGAGACACTGAGCAATTTCAAAAAACTTGCATGATTGTTTTTGTTGCAATATTGATCACACTGTTCATTTTGCTGTGGCCATACTTTTTTCCTGCCACAAAGGTTGAACTGATTAGACGTAATGAACCAAACATAGACTGTCATCCAAACTTTAACACTTATCAGGCAATTACACGTGTATACGCAGAGACTTTCAATGTTTCGAACTGCTGGGTCTGTACGGCCATACCAACAGCATACGGGGGGTTGTTAATGACTGCTATCCCCCTAGGGGTCAATGAGACCTGGGAAAATCTGGTTTTTGACACAGTTGCTATTAAAGCACAAGATAAGGTAGCAATGTATTTGCCTGTGACACAAAAAGGAATTGTATGTCTTTATAAAAATGATTCCATCCAAGTTGGATGGAGTAAATGTAATGTTACTGTACAGTACAAATGTTATAGAAAACCAAATGATTTGAGTGGATCTTGTAGTACAGATTATGACTCATTTTTGAAATATATGCATAAAACTCTTGATCAGGTACAGCACAATCCTGTACTTTTCAAACAGTTATCAGTGATAGATAGGAAAATGTTTCATGCAGGGCAGTCATTTCGTAACAAAGTAATGACAAAAGTAGAGGACTATTTTGTATGTGGAAAAAAGGCATATAAATGGTTACCTGAGAATTGGTCTGGCAGTTGTTTTTTGGGATACCTGGTTCCGGCCATCCGACACACTGCAGCTTTGCCTCAAGGGAGTATTCGAAATACTCGAGACATAACCAAAAAGACTGTTAAGAAACCGGAGAATCCAGTGGGACGAATCGAAGCGGGGTGGAAAGACCATCGTAATGTGGGAACCAAACTTGTGCACATGGACTTGAGCGATGCTGTTATATCCTGGGCAGGTATATCACCCATGTATGGCGGAGTCAAATCAATATGGGAACCGCGAAAACTGTCTAAACTTCTCAAAATAATGAGTAATGCAACTTTTTCTGCCCTTGAACTGATAACTGATGAACTGAATGCCATGAGAACTGTAGTGCTTCAAAACCGAATGGCTCTTGACTTCACTCTAGCGGCGAGAGACGGAACTTGCACTTTAATCAAAGAAGAGTGCTGTGCGTTCATTCCTGACCATCAGCATGAGATCAATGACCATCTCGAGGTGATTCAGCAAGTGTCGGCCATGACCAAACCAGGCCCAAACCCTCTGACAGTGTTTTTTCAGAATGCCTTTGGGGGGGGGGGGCTCCATCTTTATAAACATATTGATTGCTATTGGGGTAGGTTTACTCCTAATAGGAGCTTGTATTTGTTGTGGAATTCCCTGCATGAAGAAATTAATTAAGGAATTCATAGATATATCCGTATCTGAAACTATGTATCAAAGTACTGAATTTGAAGAGCTGCTAGAATGTGAGACACTTTCATAAAAGTTTAAACTGAATGACTTTCTTAACTGCAAATCTTAAATGGAAGAGGTTAGGAAAAGAAGCAAGCTGTTTATCCTTTTTTGAAAATAGAATAAAAAGTATTAACAGGAGGGAGATGTTAGAAAAATATGTATTAATATGTGTATGCTTAATGCCAAATTAATAATCAAGTGTTTTTAATATGCTTTTCATTCTATTTCTTATGCACTGTGATTTATATAAATTGAGTTTCATATGAGACTGAAAATATGCCTTATTGAAACTGCAGCATGCTTACTGAAACTTGCAAGTTGCCCTCTGACCTAGTAACTGCTAGCACAGCAATATTCTTGTTTATGCCTTGTGGAAATGTACTTGAGAAGCATGTGTTAATTTGCTAGGTCAGAAGCTTATGAATAGACAATATACCATTTAATAAATGTAATGATTCCAGACAGACAGCCTTGTTCAGAGGATGGGAACCTCTGCAGCTGCAGTAGTTTAGAGATAAAGTAGACAAAGGCTTATTAGAGAAATGAACTGCTAGCATTGTGTTCGATTTAGCTATAGTATCTTGAATGTAACATAACAAGTATCTAACTGAAAGTAACCAAGGCCATGTTGTTTTCCTCAGGATGTTTCACATAAAAATTGTTTAAATCAGCAGAAAATCATGGGAAAGATAGTCAGCAGATGATGACCAAATGGTGGTAATTTGTTACGTCAGCATGGTAGGACAGGATTAATTTGATAACCTATAAAAATGAATGCATTTCCTGTTTCTGGTTAGACAAACTCTGTATTAGCACGTTTTTGTCTCCTTGCTGCAAGATTAAAGTGCCTTAACCTGAATCTACCATGTTTTGACCATTTTTAAAGTATATTTTTCCTTTGACAAGAATCATAGACGTTATAAGGCAAGTAATTGAAGAGACCATTTGTGCCTTGACAAAATCCACCCTCAGGATGTACCACATCATTTCCAGGATGGCAAAACATGTCAAGTCATGGATGAGGAGAAAGATATCCATGCTGGAATCCAAGTTCTTTTTGAAAGATGTAATAGTAACACTTTGTTTAAAATGCAAAGGCAATTTGATCTAGAGATGAAGTTATTGTCAATGTTTAACATTTTGGTCAAATCTGACTCTTTGTGACCTCAAGGACTGTAACATACCTGGTCTCTTTGACAAAAAAATGCTTCTTCATGTTCTTGTATATTCATATCCAGTATCAATGTCTTCTTTAGTGAATCCTGTCTTTGCACTATATTACCAAAGCATTTGAGTTTTACTTTTACTATAGGCCTTCCAGTGAACAGCCTGAATTTATAGCCTTAAGTATTGACGGATTTGATCTTCTTGCAGTCCATGGATTTCTCGATAGTTTTGTCCAACACTACAGTTCAAATGCATTCATTTTCTGGCACATAGCCTTAATTGTAGTCCAACTCTCACAGCTATATCTTATTACTAGTAAGACCATGGCTTTGATTATATCAACCACTGTTGACCAATTGATAGTTTAACTTAATGCATCTGTCACTCCAATATGTTTTATTTATGTGTTTTTGGTGGTTTCAATCATGTGTATGAGTGTTTGTTCAGCTGTTCATTTTATGGTGATACAAAAGGTCCAGTAGTGTAGGGTCTTTGACTGGAGAGAAAGCAAGATATAGATCTCTTCATAGGAGCCAATTATAGACAGAGTATAGTGATAGGGCTTCCAGTCTTTATTGATTACTAAGGTTTTTTCGATGGCAGAGAATGCGAGACATAGATCCCATAGGAGCATATAAAAGACAGACTATAGTGCAGGGGCGGCTCGTGCTGTTGGACTGCAGGACTGCAGCCCCCCCCCCCCACATGTAGAATAAAATAAATAATGAAATACAAAATTTAAAAAAAAAAATCGTGAGTCCCAGAACTCTACGCATGCATGCTTGGAGTTCCTGGCACTCACAGAACTACAAACTGCTGTCTTAGGCAGTCCGAATAGGGGAGAAAGGCATTTTTGTCCTGCAGCTCCAGAAGTCTGTGCGCTGATGGCCGCACAGAATGGATGGACACCTGACTGCATTGCCTGCAGGCTGGAGCCTGCAGCCTACTCTTGCAGAGCCAGAAAACCAGCTGTTAGTGTTAGTTTGCACGGGCAGGCTAAGGAGAAGGAAACCAGCCATTAGTGTTAGTTTGCATGGATGGGCTAAGGAGAAACCAGTCATTGATTCTGCTGCTGCGACAGGATTAAGGTGTGTGAAAGGAGAAGGAAATTCAGGTAAGGTTGATTGAAGACGGCGAGCTATGGAGAAGGTGTGTGTGTGTGTGTGTGTGTGTGTGTGTGTGTGTGTGTGTGTGTGTGTGTGTGTGTGTGTGTGTGTGTGTGTGTGTGTGTGTGTGTGTGTGTGTGTGTAATGCCCCCAGTTGCTATATACTGGTGGGTAGAGAATACTCAGGCTTGAACCCTATACCTTGGGTGCAGGTGGCAAGGGCCTGAATTCCCTACCCACCACCATTTGTAAAAAGTTTGCAGAATTTTGCCTCATATTTGTTCTGTTCCTCATAAAATCTGTGGTTTCTGTATGTTTGTTTTAACTTGCAAAGTCAGTAGTGCAGTGGTGCACTGGTAGAATTGTTGCCTAACAGCTACAGGTTCTCTCGTTTGATTCTTGGCTGTGGTGCCTTCTATGTGGAGTCTGCATGTCCTCCCATCTTACAAAGACATGTGTCTGGAGTGTTTGTCCTTGCTCTGCTGAAAATTGGCTTTTGTTCGGGTCTACTTTATTTAAGCGAAAGTGTAAAGCTGCAAATACATATGGATCGAACCATATGCATTGAAAGTGCAAGCCATTGAAAACTGTAAACAGAAATCTCCATAGGTGGAGATTTCCATTTACTTCAATATAGTGCAATCTCAGAGTTGGTATATTTAAGTAGTAGGGGGTGTGGAGGTGTGGGGGCGCAGGGGGGCTTGCCCCCCTACCTACATCTTTTTTTTTCTGTGTATTTTTTTTCTTTATTAACTTTCGAACATTTAAGAGTTCGATGCATATGTGTCGATCTTTATGCATTCGAACTTTTGAACGTTCGAGTTAATAAAGTAGACCCCTTTTGTTCCAAGTCAGACTTTCCTGGTTAACAAATGTTAAATAAAAATAACAGGCATTTGAATTTCAGACATCATATTCTTCAGAAAGTACATGGTAACACAAAACCTTTTATTCCAGCAATTTTCTAAGTTTATAACATGGATATTTGAAATTTGTCCCTATTTTTGGGACTGCATTCCCCCATTATTGGCTTCCTCCAGTTTTTTTTTGTGCTAAGGTTGAGAGCTATGATGAGAACTGAATTTACTTAATATGTTTGTGGGCTGTATTCATTACTGGCTTTGTCCATGTGTTTTTTGCTATGAGGTTGAGAGTTATGGTGAGAACTGAATTCACTAAATAATAGCCATTTAAGTTTCAATCTTCCTCTCTTTCAGAAAACAGCTGATTTGGCATAGTAGTATGTTGCTCTGACTGTTTTGCACAGGGTCCCCTGGGTTCAAGACTTGGCAGTGAAATGTATGGTGGTAATACAGCATTTTGTTCTAGCAACTTTCCAACATTATACAAGCAATGTTTAAAATGTGTCCCTGGTTGTTGGGCTTTTGCCCCCCCCTCAGCAATTGTTGGCTTTTTCCAGATTTCTTGTGCTGCAAAGTTCAGAGATACAGCTGAGTGTCTAGTAGATTTTACAAGGAGCTGAGAGCTACAGGGGAACAAAAGTTTACTTCTGCTTATGCTGAGTCTGCTTGCATTGTTAATAGCACAACAGGTAGTATACTTGCTTTTGATGCAGACGTGTATGGGTTCTACTCCCACAGTAGGTAGATGCATTGTTGATACTGTACTGCCTTGTAAAGGGGGTGGATGCCGCAGTCCTTTTCGTTGAAGATACCTAGTAACTATGAACCTGTTATCAGTTTGCCATCCAGTCCTTAATGCAATATTACTAGCTTATCATTTTTTAATGCAACATAGGCAATTTATTCCTCAAGGGCAACAGGCACTTTATTTGTAGATGAAGCAATGACATATAAAGTTGTTTGCTAGCAGCAGTCTCTTCATTAGTTACAGATTTCTTTACTGTAGAATTATTTAGATGGCTTTTACCTCTTCAGAGATTGTGCATATTTACTGATACTGGTGGACTGTAGAAGTTTGAGTAGACTTTTATGATGGAAATGTTCTGAATTGGGCATTTTTGTCATTATTAATGCATGCATTTTGTTTCATTGTTTACTGAAAAAATGTTCAAAACAATACATTTAAAATGCTGTCTAACAACTGTACTGTATTATACAAGATCAGGAAGGTGTATTAAAGAGTATGTGTATGTTTCGTGTTCAAGGGGCCTATGATTTGAAAACAGCCCAAAGTTAATCTTTATCTGCCACTAGCAAAATGTATTTTCTTTGAATGTGGGTTTCAATGCTGTTTTAATGAATGTGAGTTTCAAGATCAGAGAAGTTTTAATGCTAAGTCTATTTTCATTGTGAGACTGCATTGCTTTGTTTAGCAGATATCTATTAGGGTTTCTGCTGTAAAATGCAAAATAAAACTTTCAAATGAAATCCAAAATAATCGCAGAAGTAAAGCAGTATGCACATGTGTTTATGGTAAATGGGGCGAAATAACCAAGGAATGAGACATTGAAATGGCTGCAGGGGGAACGCTCCATTCGACCATGAGTTTGTGAGGAGGAAAGGGCAGCAAACTCAGACAGCCCTGGCTGAACTATACCTCTCAAATGTCCAGATTTTTGCAGAATGAATAGATTTTTGCTTGTTATTTTTGGTTTGTTTCTCATAAAATTTGTGGTTTTCTGGCAAAACATTTAGGAATGAAGTCACTAAATAATGACAGACATTGAGTTTCAGACATCATAACCTTCAGAAAAATGAATACTGAAGCAAGACCTGTTATTCTATCAACTGTATTTATACAAGAGTAATTTTTAGTACTGTTTGTATGTTCCCCCAATATATTTGGCTGTGTCCAGATTTCCTGCATTAAGAAGTTGAGAGGTATGTGCAAATAAATCATTTTATAGAATTAGGAATATGCAAACCTCTCAACCATCCCTAATTTTGGTTCAAAATGTTGCTCTCCCCCTAATAATCCCTCCGCAAAATGGCAATTTTGGAAGAAAACGTGGAGGGTTTACAATTATAAATAACTGCAATGATCAGAGTCATAGTTTGCTTTTATTTCAGAATTGCATGTAGATGCTCTTTTTTTGTCAGCTGCTCAAGTTAACAGTACTAATATTAAAAAGGTGTCCCTTCTTTGACAAGATCCCAGCTGTATTGTGTGGTAATTTTATATTTTTGCATCACATTTTTTGTCTGTTTTTCATAAAATTGTGGTTTTTCTGGCAAATTTGTGGCAAATCATTAAAGATTGAAGTTAGAAAATAATGGCAGATATTTGAGTTTCAGATTTCATACCCTTCAGAAAAATTCATACTAATGCAAGACCTACTACTATTCTGTTATCTTTCTAAGTTTATAAGAGCGATATTTAAAAAGGGTCCTTATTTTTGGGCCTGTGTCCCACTTCTGTGTATGGCTTTGTCCAGATTTCTTGCTCTGAGGTTGAGAGGTATGAGTGCCAGAGCCATCACCGTCAGCCAGAGACATTTCAAATTGTGACATACTTGTTGCACCCCACTCCCCATTGTAGTGGCTCTGGATGTGTCCAAGCAAGGCAATGAACAGTTATGCAGTTAAGTGTGCAGAGTACTCCCCCATCCAAGGTAGACCACAAGTATGACCATGGCTTTTCATCTGTCCTGGATTTTTCAGAATGTTCTGGTTTTCTGTCATATTTTTATACTGTTGATTTATGCTTCGTATTATTCAGAAAATGCATGCTGTTCAGTGACCTGTTGCTCTGTAGCAATGTGTTAATGACCATCAGGTAAGATTGTCGGAGATTGTAAGATGCAAGTAAGCTTTAATAAGCATACTGTTAAAGAATTACCAACACTGAAAGCCTTTTCGTTGTTGCCATGCAGAGAATATTTACATAACTAGATAATGTATAAGCCTTAGGTATTGAAATGCATATGACAGTATTTGTAATAAAGGACAGGATTACAGTATTTTCAGAAGCTCATTACATTTGTTGAAGACTTGCAGTCATCTTTGCAGGCTTTACCAGTAAACTAAACAGAATGCCAGTCTATCATGTGTGGTCCATAACTTGTGCAGTAATCCTTTAAGAAATTTATCTTGAGCTTGTTTCTTGTTTGCTGTTCATTTTTTACTTTGATCATATCTTCCCCATGAAATAAGTGGATAGTTGTTGTCAGGCAGCAGGTCTTTTTTGGATAAGAAACATTTTTATAAGTGGGGATATCACAGAGATGGCTACTTTCAGCATGATACTTGGTAATTTTGTAAAGCTGAATATAAATTATAATTAGAACTGAAGTGCAAAGAGAAGTGGCTTGAGTTGAGGGATGCTTGTTTTTTTTTAATATTTGATTTTGACTGGCATTCCAGTAATGTATTTTAAAAGTAATTTATTTTTTCATGCCTCACAACCTTTGTGTTTCCATCTAGATATTAAGTACGTTGTCATGTAGCCAATGCAGTGAAATATTTTACTTCTACACTTCATTTTGTCTTGATTGGACTCTTGTAATGATGATTTGGCAGCCAGGGCAGCATATTTAATTAAAGTTCCAGTTGTTGTGGTTTTGAACATAGCTCCACCCCTTTCTAGTTGACCACACCCCTTTCCATTGGCCTCACCCATTCAGCGGTCTCCTGCAGACCCCCTTTAATTTGAAGTCACCAGCCACCACTGCTATAGTGATGGGGTTTATAACTTGCATTGGTAACCAAGGGTTTTCAGACCTACAATATTTTAGTTAGGAAACCATTGGGATCTATCAAGTTGGAAAATGTGTCTGAATAAGCACATGTCAGAAGGGGCACTGAAGTCTATAATTGGTCAAATTAGGGATGAGTATACATAGATGATTATGACCTGGATGGGATGGCTTTATGCATGCTGAAATTGCAAGAATATCATCTAGGTATTTAATCAATCAAACAATAAATATCTAGGATCACAATGAAATACAAGTCCCTAGCTAAGATTGGTTAGTTTTCCCTTTATAAGCTACTATGACAGTACTTGATTACATCCCCACCAACAATGGTAAATATATGCTTGCATCTTTTGACAGTATCAATAATATGCTGCTGCAGAAAAACTTAATAGATACATTTGTAAAGATGAATATTGAACACTATACACAATTTCCTGTTGGATAGATGCATTACCATAATGAACCTTTATCTTAAAAATCTGCGTAAATTTGATAGTGACACATCATCAACAAAAGTCACTGATTAATTCCTTATTCATGTCACAACAAAATATGGACGTGTCACTTGATGTTACGTGGGTTGCCTTCAAATCTACAGTAAGAGTACTCTTTATAATTAATAGGGTCACAGATTCTCAGGTATATACTAAGCTAATGAGCACCAGGGCTTTTATAAGCCTAGCTGTGCAACCCAGTTCAACCCAAATATATACTTGTGTATCATGAGCCTTTATTAGGAGGGGGTATGTTAGGAAGTTTCTAGAGATTATGTGGAGGGTATGTTAGTTTGGGCATTACTGTCTTCCTCTGTCTGTCAGAGACATGGTGGCCAGAACTGGAATGAATTTCCTATTTGCCATTCATTGGTCAAGGTTGCTCTTAAATAGGGTTAGGGATGGACTCTGTTTCTCATGGATGGGGAGCCTGTTCCAGAGCATGGGGATCCTCTGAGACACATACAGTATCTGTCTCACCAACATGTCTTAATTATGTCACAAGTAAAATATAAATCCTTGGATATTGTGGGTCTGAAGCTGTTTATTTAGTGGATCTGCAAAAGCTCCATCAGAGCTGGATCCAAGGATGCCTTGAAAGTTAGGCATAGATCACCTCTCAGAAATCTGTAGAAAACTGAATATAGAGATAGGGTTTTAAGGGGATTGATCTATGGCAATGTGTTTGTACAATGAATTCTACTGATAAGGAACCTTTGTGGACATTCTAACTCTTGCATATGTCCAGTCAGGTACATGCCAAAGGGGCATTTTACCCAATGATGGGTATTTTAAGGCCTGAATAAAGTAGCACTATGACTTCATTAGACCTGGATGCCATGTTCCTAGTTTTATTAGATGTAAAATGTACAGTCAACCCTCTGTATCTGTAAAATTCATTTTATTAATTTGTGTTATATGTGGAGCTTTTCTCCCAGGGACTCCACTGAAAAAGGACACATGTCCAGTCGGACCTTCCCGGTAACCAAATGTAAAATAAAATAATGTAAAATAAAATAAACAAATAACATAAATAAGTTGGGTGACATAGAATTATTTTTTTACTACCTTGGACACCAATTGGTCAAAAGCCGGATTACTGTTTACATATGTTACCAGATCCCGGACTACTGGGTCAACTCTCAGGGGTGTGTTAGCCTGGGTGGCAGTTTCCACAAAAGGCACTATAATGCATTTCTTGGCATTGAGTTTTCATCTGTGACTCTGGTATCAATCATTTGTCCATGTTAGCTCTTGTAAGATGCTTGTTTCATGGGGAAATCTATGATAACTCCCAATTTGCAGTAATCTGTCAACATGGCCAGCCAAAGCCCCTTGACATTAGCCTTTACCTCACAGAAGTAGAGGTACCCTGCTGGTGACCAGCCTGTTATGGGAAGTGGTCTTACTAATCCTTTCTGTGTCCTGTCAATCAGTCAGTTGGCACTCCAGTGAGCTATGTAAGGGTTTATGCCCAGTTTGGTGAACTTGTCAACTATATCTGAGAGAGATATTATATTGAACATTTAAGTCAAGTCCAGATAGGTGGTATACACCGTTTTCAATTTATCCATCATCTTGGTGACCTTCTCAAAGAAATCTACAGATTTACTAGGCATGATCTTTCATTTGGCAAAACTAAACTGGGTTGGGTCCAGTGTCTGATGGTTACCTAGGTCTTTGTTGATCATTTCCATGATATTTTTCCCATGGCTTTGCATATTAGACTAATCAGACTAATCTGTAGTTTTTGAGGGTCCACCCTTCTGAAGTGGGATAACCATTACAGTCCCTCATTCTCATGGTACAAAGCCTGTTTTGAGGCTATAGTTGAAAAGTGATTTAACTGGTCCTGATGGGTCATGTTTCAGGCTATTTAGGAGGCATCCCTGGATATTGTTGGAGCCCATTCAGGCTGTGTTTTTGGCCTGAGCAAGTACCACCAGGGCCCACTTCCTGTTAGGGGGGAGGGACAGGTTATGCTTGTAGGTATTTCATGAGGTGAGGCAGGGTTGCGGGCTGAAGTTTGAGCTGAATTTGTCAGCCAGAAGATTTGCTATGTCACTGCTCAGTGAAGGCGGTACCATTGTGTACTTGCCTTGAGGTTTCAGTCATGGCTTTAGAAGCCTTTTTGGCTGTCTTTTGTCTGTGAGGCTATCTTGACTTTGTAATTGGCCTTTTTTGACTTAATTAGTCCTCTTAGTTTCCTGTTTAGTTTAATTAGAGAGTTCCTATCATTATGGGAGTTGCTCTTCCTGATTTCAGCCATGAAGTTTTTTCTTTTTGTTATATACCCTATTAAAGTTAGGATTCTGCCAGTGTGGTTTGTTTTTAGAGTTTGTTTTGGACTTAATTCTAGTCGGTTCAGCAGACTCTATACAGCCTGGTATTGAAGATAAATATATAAAATAGTCAAGAAAATATTTACAATTAAAATAAATTCAGATCCCTGTCTAATTAAAAATCTAATTTGATATCACTGATTAATCTACATTAAGATTTTTTTCGATAATACTAAGTGGTTTTGACTTGTTGCCAATTAAAGTCAAAGTCAAAGTAAACTTTATTGCCGATCAGATATACACAGCAGTGCAAGCTGAATGAAATTACATTGCTTTGGTCCCCGTGCAAGACATAACAATGAACACATAGCATGAATGACAGTAAGACTAATGCACATACAGTAATAATTAAAATATTAACAGCACAATAAATTACCACAATTGGACAGGAAGACATTAGACAATATTATACTAGTAGGTATTGCAAAGACTATGACTTCACATTGTGATTGCTTAGAATATTGCACTTCATCAGTTGTAGTATGATAGATTCTGATGTTCATATTGCACATGTATGGAGTGGTGACTCACTCCTGACTATTGGGCATTCAGAAAGTAATAGCATAAGAGAGCAGGCTAACTGTACCAGTTATTGAAGTAATTTGCCAGAGTGATTACTATAGCTGATACTTCATAGCAAGTGGAATATTGATTTAATTATTCACTGTCATGCCTGGCATTCAAGTTCATCAGCGTTGGCTGAAGAAAATAAGAAACTAGCCATTGAAAATCAATCAAATTCATTCCTTTCAAGAAGCTGTTATATACACAAATTATGGTAAATAACAATCTATATTATACCGTATCTAAATTAAATAAATTCAATCCTAACTTTTCACCTATATGTCCCCATTGTCCGGATCAAGCAGCTGATATTTTACATGTCATGTGGAACTATACTAAGATGCATAACTTATGGTGTTTCTTGAGAGTAAGATTAGAGAAGATGGGATATGAAAAATCAACCCTTACTTGGGAGACAGCTATATTGTACATTAATATCAATCAACTCCCAAAAATATTAAAACATGTCTTTATTACTATGTGTGCCCTTATTAAATTCTTCATTACAAAGAATTGGAATGTCATGTCACCAATTACATGGGAAACTTTTAGCAATCTTGCTATCAAATATATCTCATCTCACAAATTAATTTATTCAAAAACAAAAAACAAATGCTATTACCAAAAATATTGGGGTTACTTGCTAGATATAATTCTTGACAAATTAAATTTGCCTACAAATTGTCATGAAAAGCTAACCTTTAAATAAGAAATGAATGTAGTATAACCAGTCTTTCTTGCATCTTCTCCCTTTTCTTAGTATATGTGTAACTAGATATTTTCCCTAAACATACAAATAAATGGTCAAATTTCTATTTTTACTTTATATATAGACTATCCCCTTTCTAACTATCCCTTATGAGACCAAATGAACATAAGAATTCTCATACTTTATTTGACGATGTAGTGACTTCTTGTGTATATATTGTATATAAATATATATATATATATATATATATATATATATATATATATATATATATATATATATATATATATATATATATATATATATATGTGTGTGTGTGTATAATTTTCTCGGAACAAGATTGTTGTCTGCTTTCTTTAGAAAGGTATTTGTATTGTTTATTTGTGTTTTTGAGTTACCATATTGTTGTTATTATTTGAAAAAAGAAAATTGAAATAAAGAGATTTTGGAAAAAAAAAGTTCATCAGAGTTATGGATAGAGAGAAGAAGATCCTGTTCAGCCTAGATGTTTTGCAGTGTAAGCTGCAATACCACCTGCCCGAGGAAAGGCGGAAGTACATGCCATGGGCAGGGTGAATGGGATCATTGATTATCTTACTAGCCCTTCCCACAGACTGAGTCTCATACAGATTATCCATGGATGGGAGCGAAGAGCCAATTACTTTTTCTGCTGTCCTCACTTCACTCAGGAGAGCCTTGCAGTCAGATGCTTTGTGGTTACCATACCAAACTCATAAAGTAATTGAAAAGGACAGCAAAGCTCCAAATTACAAGAAAATTATTAACACATATATAATTTTCCTTTGAATGAATGAAATACTTAAATCATCTTTGGCATATAAATCAGGAACACCAATGTATGTATTAACTAACTTAGAGTTATGCTAGGGAGTTCTTGATTTAAAAAAAATGCCCATAGTTGACTGCAAAAACAACCACATATAATCAAGTACATAGAAGTCCACACCGTATCATGCATGCACCAAGCAGCAGCCTTAGCAAACAAAGAAAAATGTTTTTTTTTTGTTTCTTTGTTTTTTTCAGTGGGACAAGCCCTCCTACCCCCACACCCCCTGCTAATTATATATACAAACTCTGAGATTGCACAACTCCAGGGAAAAGCAATATTCCTTGACCCAGGGATTATTGATCTCATATACCTGTCAATAACTACCTAGTCAACCATCTGCAGATGACAAAACAGCTGTCAGCCTTACTCACATTTCATATTTTCAGGTGCACCTTTATAACTATATTTTTTCAGGTGCACCTTGATATATATATATATATATATATATATATATATATATATATATATATATATATATATATATAATATATACTCACAAACACACACAAATTTCAGATAAATCCTAGGCAAACATCAAGACAGATTTAGAAAACTGGAATAACTTGTATTCCAGCATGTACGGGAGCTTTTCTCCCTGGATATCCACTGAAAAGGAGCCTTTGTGCCCAGCCAGACTGCCCTGACCAAGAAAGGTAAAATAAAATAAATAAATAAACTTACATTTAGTCTGTTTTCTAGAGTATCTATCATTAAAATTAATGCCTTTGTTACATTATTTTTCCTTTGCAATAATTCAGTATCACAATACTCCAAAAGATTTTTGTGAACAATTTAACAAAATAATCTTAGCATTTGTTTGGGCAGCCATGGTGATACAGTGGTTAGCTTTGTTGCCTCACAGCAAGAGGTTCTCTGGTTCAATCCTCAGCTGGGGTGCCCTCTGTGCGGAGCCTGCATGTCCTCCATATAGTCACGTGGGTTTCCTCCGAGTGCTCCGGTTTCCTCCCACATCCCAAAGACATGCTGTAGATGGATTGGACACTCCAAATTGGCCCTAGGTGTGTGTGTGTGTGTGTGTGTGTGTGTGTGTGTGTGTGTGTGTGTGTGTGTGTGTGTGTGTGTGTGTGTGTGTGTGTGTGTGTGTGTGTGTGTGTGTGTGCCTTCTGTGGAAGGTTGGGTGCCAGGCTGCCAACTCAATACTGTAAAACTCCACTGCCAATCATGAGTGGACAGGTGATCTGCTGTGACAACTCCTAACCTGGAAAAGCCAGAAGAAGAAAATTCTTAGCATTTATTTATGGAATAATAGCAATCCCCATATTAGCTTGTGTAATCTTTCAAGTCTGAAATCAAAAGGTGGGCTCAAGATACCAGAATTGTCTTTCTTCTATATGATCTTTTTGACATTTATCAGCATCTACAGACAGTTGCTCATGGGATCTACCAACACTGCTCTGTGGGTACTTTGATTCAATTAGATCATGTATAAAGCAATTAAGTCTTTCCATCAAATATATTTGCTTTATGGATAAAAATCAAATATATTTTTTTCCTTAACTCCTGTCATATATCAGTTTATTAATACTTGCCCCCCACAAGTTCTTCAAAAAAATAAAACTTTTTAAAGAATTTTGCTACTGTATCCACTCTTGAATATACCTAACATCACAATTAACAGTGACCTCTTTGGCTATTCCATGTCCCTGTAAAAGTCAGAAAAGAATGCAGCAGCCCTCTCAGTTGGGTCCATTTGTAGGGGATTGTGGGTAATTTTGCATAAGTCTTCAGGAATTCAACTCTCCAAATCATTCCTGACTCATTAAAGACAGTTGGGTTAGCAGTAACAGCTCAGTTTATGTAAAGTAAGTAATAAAATAACCCAGACAGCAATAGACTTAGTGATAACATTAGTAAAGTTCAGCATCTTCAAAGCAGTAAGACCACTCATCACAACTTTGAACTAAACTAGTAACAGTGACAATGACTGTTTGCAATCCTCATAGTGTCAAGCACGGACTGGTAATCCTGCGCATTCACTCTTAAGCTGTCAGATTGGGAACTGATGCCCAAGTGATATTGTCATCAGGCATAGCTGAGTGACTTAACTTTAAAAGAGTGAGTGGCATTTGATTGCCTCTGGACTTGAGACAAAATAAGTTACAACTCACCCTAAGGTTTGGTAATCTTGAAGATAGCTGTGTTAGTAAGGGAAATAAAGGGGGCATAGCCTCTGCATTGCAGTTGAGGATGCTCTTTTTTCTCCCTTTTAAAATAATTTTGTGTTAGAAGCTTATTTATTCTTATCAAGTATGACTAGATGTAGTGGTCATACATGAAAGCTACCATACTGAGTCTGGAAAATAGCAAATGAAAAAAAAAGATTCATGCTTTAAAGTAGTTCTTCAGCAGAGCATGTTCACGTTAGTGCATTTCTGCAGCAATGCACTGCCCTGGGATATCATGGGGTACACTTATGCTTTCACCACTGCCATTATAGGATTTTTAAATTCAGTAAATATTTTTTTAAATAAGTAATGGATGTAGTGAACAAACACAAGTACTGCCTACTCTTATGATGTACATCTACATAATCAGCCTGAGGCATCTTGATGAGTTAAACTTAAAAGTTAGGATAAAGGAAGCAGCCATATACTTAAAGTACACTGCAGAGATAGTAAACTGTTCTACAAACTTAGAGAAATCAGAAGTGCATATTTATCTGGTTATTTTAATGAAAGCAAATTAATGGGCATACACTAAGATTCGGAAAGATGTTCACTGCTTGTGTAAATTGCCTACCACAGGTGGTGAATTTATGTGATAGTGAGAAAATGCAATTCAGTGAAAGTAATGGCTGCAGTGAGAAAGACCTGATTATTGACTTATTAGCATATCTCTGAATAACCCTTGTTTAACAGCAGTGCTGTCGGACCTGTAATAGTGGTAGTATTTACCTTGGCAGCCCATGCAACACATTGGCAAAGATACCCTCTACACTCATACACACACACACACACACACACACACACACACACACACACACACACACACACACACACACACACATACACACACAAACACATTCACAAACACTCAAACACACACTCCCAGATATCCCCACACAAACATGTATATGCACACCCACACTCAAACACGCACATACACACACACACACACACACACACACACACACACATACACACACACATCCATCATCATAATAGCCCACCCACCATCAAACTGAGTTATGGACATACAAACACACACACATTCACAAACACACACACATACACACACACATACCACACACACACACACACACACACACACACACACACACACACACACACACACATGCACACAAATACCATCAATCTTCATAACCTCCCTACTGTGACCACCCAGGTAGGCACATACTCACATGCTCACACACACAAACATACACACATTCATCCATCTTCATTCATGCACTACAGCCATGCACACAGACGTCTACATACATAAAAATAGTAATACAATATACTGACATTGACATATTTCCTGAACTTGCTCTGTGACTGCTTCCAGTGAAGTGACCTAATTAATGACTTCCATTTTTTGACAATGTTAACTTTTTCCTCCAACAGTAGAAATTGACACAGCTGAGTGATTCTCTGAACTGCTTGGCAGGATAAATCAGGAGCTGCTGTCATTTCCAGAGAAGCCACATAGCTAATTAATATTACCAGGTCCCATGGATTGCCACATTAGTATGTGGCTCTACCACCAAGACCCTCCTCCATATTGAAGCTTCTACTGATGTTAGGGCAGTCTGTGAACTGGAAAGGCTTACCGCAATAGGGAAACCACCTGTGTTAAGGTTTCTCACTCACAGTAAGCCTTTTTGATGCCCAGCCATAATTATTGATATCAAGAGGTCTGCAAAGCTTTGTTCACCTCCGTATCAAAAGCAAAGTCCTAAATGTGACGTTTCAGCTAAAGTTTGTTTTATTTCATTTTTGTTATTGTGTTTCAGGACAATTCAGTTAAAATTTCAAATAGATTAATGTACTATCTTAATCAAAGCTTTTTGGTACAAAATATTCTTTTACAACTTAATTGCAGTAACTGTTAATCTTAAATCTGGTTTCTATTATAATGCTGTCATTATTAACCTTTTTTCAGAGCAATGCAATATATGAACAGAAGATAAAAACACTGGATGTAATTTAGTGTTCACATATTAAACTAAGTAGATTAATTTCTTATAATTAAATGCCAAATCATGTCAGACAAGTGTGTCATGTTTGTAATTGTTCAACAAATGCATAGATAAATGGCTCATTTGCTCATTTGCAGCTGACTTGTTTATGCATTTCATCTAATACACTCAGAATGAAAAGCCATGATTTCTTAATTTTGCAATAATCATCTTTTAACTTTGCTAATAGTATGCAGACAAATGTGCTTTCAGATGATAAACCAATAGGAAAGGATAAACGATAACATTACCACGTGTAAGTAAAAGCGTGTCATGCTTTGGAATTTGATGGGCATAATTCACATCAAGATCAATTTGTAAATAGGTAGGGGACACAACCAGCGTTCATGTGTTCATTAGGCCTTATTTTGTGACATAATCAGTATTCTTATACTCATTAGCCTTGCAGCTGGACATAAATCACTAGTCCCATGCTTATTTATTTATTTGACATTTGTTGACCGGGATAGTCCGACTAAGCTTGCACCCTTTTTCAGCGGTGGCCCGGGGAGAAAAGCTCCACATACAGTTATATAAGTAAACATTCATATAGTTGCAGCAAATGCAAAAACACAATAAAATTTATACAATATAAAGTGTAACCAGAAATTCATTACATTACAAGTAGGAGATTCCAGTACAGAGCATTTTTATTAACTAGCAAGTATTGAGGTAACAACACAAGTGGCACAAAATGGATAAGAATTGTCATTGGTAGTCTATTATAAAATTCCTAGCAGTTTGTTTGACACATTATAGTGAGAGTGCTGGGTACTCTTGAAAGAAGGCTACAAGTAGCAGAAATTACAAGAAGCTAGGTTATAAGGAGCAGTAGTTGATAAGCATTGTAAAAGACAGGAGGTTAGTTCAGAAAGCATAGTTGGAAGAAAGGAAGAAGTGACAAGGAAAGTGAGGAAGGAGAAGATAATGGAGGAGAGAGGGAAGGTTTCAGGTGGGATGATTACAGTGACATCATCATACCTCGCTGGGATGAGTACAGTGACATCATCTTTATACCTTGCTGATATAGTTAAGCAATAATGTGTGACAGTGATGTGGTTTACGGAGGAATTTACCTCTGAATGACCAAGTGTGGTCCCAAGGATATTTCTAGAGGGATAAAACATTTGGGTCAAAAAGGGATTAAATACCCTCCATTACTGACATACATTGAACTATTTTGATGTATTGTTTTTTTGTTTGCCCATTCATTCATTTAATTTTTTAACTGGACAAAACTACTAGGCACAAGTCTCTTTTTAAGGGCAATCCAAGAGCACTGCTTTGCTAAGCTGGTGGTTGGTATAATGATTAAGATATTTACCTTGTAGTCACAAAGTGAAGGGTTTGGTTCCAGGGAAATTGGCTAGGCTTAAAATAGCTCTCAAGATCAGCTAGTCTAATACTTATCTATGAACCTGTTAGGTTGATATAATGGTTAAGGTGTTTACCTCACAAGCACAAGATACAGGGTTTGATTCCTTCCTCTTAAAGGGAAATTAGCTAGGCTTAAAATAGCCTTCAAGAGCAGCTAGTCTAGTACTTAACTATGAACCTGTAAGTGAGATGCTTAGAGTTTCACATCTGTCAAGACATGAAAAAGATGTTGTTTCTGTAGATCATTAGGTGTTCTTTGTTGCTATTTATATTCACATCAGCTGGCAGCCATCACAACAGGCATTTGTTATAAATCTTCAGCAGTACATTATGGCTGCTTAGTAATGTATATACAACATTTTTGTTACTGGTCCTACATTCATATTACTACAGTTGTGTGCCATGACTAAAGCATGTGCTCCGCTCAGTGTGTGCATCTATATAAGAGATCGGTCTTTGCAGTAACATGGGAAGATTATGCTTTATAAGGAAATACATTAACTTTATTTTTTTCAGTAAGATTTAAATGTGAATATTCATTTGCTTTCATATAAGCAAAACATCAGCTTTATAAAGATGTCTCTCCCAAATAGGGAATGCCACAAGCCCCTGGGGTGCAACAATATTTGCTAAATATACAGAACACCCTTGACATGTTACTGCACTTTTACAGTAGGCTATGCTTTGTTCACATTATACTTAAAGAAAAAGATCAAGTTCCTGAGCCATATTATGCCTTCCTAAGACATATTAAGCAATAAAAAAAAAGAAAATAAATTCCTTCTATAAAGTGATGAGAGCATCATTTTGATTTCAGCTGTATGACATGTTGGCAATGTAAATTATAGCTATAATACCATACAGGAGTAGTTAGTCCTGAGTATCAGGTATGATGTCAAGCAAGAAGGCCAAAAAATCATGTTTGTAGGCCAGCAGAGAGTAAATCCTGCATAACTCTCAGCCCTGGAAAGTATTCTGTTTATTACATCATGTCAAAACAATTACGTTCTGAATGGTACTTGTTTCACAGTTTTGAATACTGAGCATGTGTGGTCATGTAGGTCTCAGAACTCGGACATCATGAAACAAGTTGTAAAACTGCATTGGGTTGAGCATGTGGTAATTGTTAATTTCTTATAGAATAAAAGTGTAAAAGTCAGGAAAAAAATGTATTTTTTAGAACAATATCAGTGAAATGCAATTTTTAAAGGCACACACACACTCGGGCTTTTTCTTTAATTATAATGTGAACAAAGCATAGCTTACTGTAAAAGTGCAGTAACACATCAATGGTGTTTTGTATATTTAGCAAATATCATTGCACCCCAGGGGTTTGTGGCATTCACTATTTGGGAGTGACAAAAAAGTGGATAAAAACAAAAGATTAATCAGTAAATGTTATCTAACAGAGATATAGACATGACAGGAGAAAATTATTTAGCCAATTGTATATCCAGGTTATTCAAAAGTATTACTGAAGTGTTTAAAACCAAGTCTATCTGAACACTATAGTCTTTACTGCATAAGTGAAGTATACACAGCTGCATGCATACACGCACGCACACACACACACACACACACACACACACACACACACACACACACACACACACACACACACACAGCCATACACATGCACACTCAAACTCACAGATGTCCACATGTGCATGCACACACACACACACACACACACACACACACACACACACACACACACACACACACACACGCACACACACATGCACTTGCTGTTCCATTTTTCATTCTAGCTAGCCTGTAAAATAATATCATACTTAGCACGGCAGAAGGGGTATTTCACCATAAAGTTGTACAAGAAAATTATATATACATATAGAATCTGATCAGATGTTTGAGGTATCCCAATGCCTGCTGATCATCTGGCCAGTTGATGTGACTCTGCGCATTTGTACCCCTGCCATGCAGGAACCAATGGAACTACAGCCATCATATGGGCAGCCATCAGGGGCACATGCCATGCTTACACACACACACACACACACACACACACACACACACACACACACACACACACACACACACACACACACACCTCTGCATACACTTACAGTTCAGTTTTCATCCTATCTAGTAAAACAATATCATACTCAGTCTGGTGGAAGAAGTGTTTTACTACAAAGCTATACAAGAAAAGTACTGAGGAATGTGAAAACTCTGCTTAGAATTCTTCCTGGTACCCCCATGCCTGCTGACTATCTGACCAATTGCTTTGATTCTGCCCAGTTGTTCTCCTATGATGCAAAGGCAAATTGAAGTACAATCACCCTCTGGGCAGCCCCACTTCCCTGAACATGCCCGATAGTTCTCCAAGCACTGAGCATGCTCAGGGCATAGCACAGGGTTCCAGCTCATTTATGTAACTGATGTAAACTCATAGACATCCTTGCACCTTGCAGCAAATGCCTTCATAGTAGAGGCAAGCGGATGTAGCCTCTTCAATCCTCTCCCAACTTTAGTCATCTCCTCCATCACGAGAACTGCTAATTAAACTCCAATCAGCTGGATGGTGGCCAAAACACTAACACTTTAAGATTACATTTAAACAACTGCAGTCGATTTTACAAGCACTATAAGAATGTTCCAATGAAGGAACCCATAAACACTTCCATCAAAAATGGTATCATTTAAAGTGAAAGGATGAAGACAGCCTTTGTATTCAGGCATTTTATGGGTGGAGGAAGGGCTCTATATCCCTGCAAAAGAAGAACAACCCCTGTCTACTCCATCCATCCTCAACCCCCTTTTCCTGTTTTGCACATGGGGTCAGTGTGTCACTTCAATAGTGACAATCATATTGAGCCAAGGTTTATACCACTGGGTGGCTAGCCCTGCCATGGTAGTTCATCCATACCACTCACTCACTCACTCACTCACTCACTCACTCACTCACTCACTCACTCACTCACTCACTCACAGACAATTTAGACTGTCCAATCCACCTACTGCATGTCTTTGAAGTGTGAGAGGATACCAGAGCACTCAAATGAAACCCGTGCAACCACAGGGAGGAGATGCATACTCTACACAGAAGACATCCCAGTCAAGAATCAAACTGGAGAACCTCTTGCTGTGAGGCAACAACACTATCCGCTGCACCACCCCAGCCACCCAGCTATTACAGCTTATATAAGCAATTCTAAGTATGCTATACCTAGAGGCAATGGTATGCCTCAACTGCAGTGACCTCATCTGGGGAAAAGCATCCTTGGCTGTTCAACTGCAAATGCATCCTTGGCTGTTCAACTGCAAATCTGTAAACACTTGGTTGTCATTCTACCTCCCCAGATGCCCAATATGATAGTCAAGGGGTCTACACAAAGCATTCTTGATAGACTATCAATGAAAAGAGACACCATGGAAAAGATGTGATGAACCCTCTAGTATGGATTAATGTTTACATGATGTATTTGTAAAGCTATGCTAAAAATGATGTATGTTAACATTGCATTGACAGCCATTATTTTTATAGACTTATGATTGTTTCAGCAGATCTGAAAATAGCCACCTGTGCATGTGGCAAGACTGTATGGCCTTTGGGTGTTTTCTCACTGGTATGATTATTCATTTTCATGTGATACTTATTACATGTCATAAACTATTCCTAAATTGACAGAGCAATGACAGAATTTAGAGGACCGCTATCTGAAAAAGATGGAAGTTAGTGCTGTGATGGAGTGTTACGAAACATACAAATAAAATCATGGTATAATTACATAGCTTGTAATGAGGCAAAAGACAGAACAATTCATAGATAAATACACAAACTAAACAATTATTACTTACAAACAAATGGATCCTGCCTCTTAAACCTGGTTGATTTCTTTGAAACAGTCACCAAGGCCATTGACGAGGGGAAGGTGGTCCACACAGCCTACCTGGACCTCGCAAAAGCCTTTGATACAATACCCCACTCGGGCATTATAGATAAGCTCACCAGCTTAAATATAAACCCCTATGTCACTAGATGGGTTGCAAACTGGCTCAAGGACAGAACCCACATGGTTAGAATTGCTGGAGCCATGTCAGACTCCAAACCAGTTACAAGTAGCGTCCCACAAGGCTCAGTCCTGGGACCTCTCTTGTTCGGTATATATTTCTCGGAGGTACAGGCCAACATGGAAGGACTGTGGCTGACCAAGTTCGCAGATGACTGCAAACTGGGCGCCATAATCGACTCTCCAGCCGACACAAGCATCCTACAAAAGGGCCTCATAGAAACAGACAACTGGTGCCAGAGCCATGGACTCAAGCTAAATGCCAAAAAGTGTATAGTCATCCCCTTCGGCAAAAACAAAGTGCCCACAAATTACCACATAGATGGTAATCCATTAAGTATGGAAGAAGTAATTAGGGACCTGGGGACCCAAGTTGATAGCAATCTCTCATTCGACAACCACGTGGCCAAAGTGGTTAGAAAAACATTTTATATAGCCCACCTAATCATGAAGGGATTCACATCTAGATCAGGGGAGGTCATTGTGCCTCTTTACTCATCCCTCATCAGACCCATAATTGAGTACAATGCCCCTTTTGGGATGTACCTTACCAGACACCTGCAGCAACTGGAAAGACCCCAAAAGTACCTCACCAAGAGGATCAAAGGGCTCAAACAGATGCCATATGCTGCCCGGTTAAAGAAACTCCAGCTCTACTCAGTGGCATACTGCCTGCTCAGAGGTGATCTGTGCCTGATGTATAAAGTCATGTCCAACCTGGAATTAATGGACATGCTGCACCTCAGAAAATCCAAATCGCATCGAGCTACGCACTCGAGAGACTTGAACCTCAGCACTGAAATAAATAAGACATGCTGGAGGGACAGATTCATAACCTAGAGGCTCCCTTCACTCTGGAATAAAATCCCAGTCCAGGTTAGGCAGAGTCCCTCATTGACTCTCTTCAAGACGAATCTTGATGAGTGGATGGGAGATCGTAGATTTACTCCGGGTATCACTTCTGTGTCACTGTTAGACAGAGGCACAGTATACTAACCTTGAAAAAGGGCATAGCAAAATTCATTTAAAATGGGTGGCGAAAGCCAAACACACTCTGGCTAGGCTTGTAAATGCCTTAGGGCAGATAGCCTAGTATGAACCTATGAACCTATAATTGGACCAGCTGGTGATGGTTTTATTTGCAATCGAGGAACATTCATCAAAATATTAAAATTGCCAGAGAATGACTGTTGACTAAATCCTTTGAGTTGTAAATATCTGTTTGCACTGTTTGTACTTTGGCTCAAACTTAATACTGGGCTGTCTATATTGAAAAATGCTCTAAAGAACCTGGAGGGAAGATTAAAAGAGGAAGAATCTCAAACGGAATATTTATTAAAACAAAACACCAGATTATTAAACAGAAAAGATAACCTTGAATGCATAGAAAGGAGATGCAATTTAAGAATATCTGGTTTAACAGAAAAAAAAAAACAGAAGAAAATAGCCTAGTTACTTTTTTATCTTTTTGGATTCCAACTTTATTAAACATGCATGGAAGATTTTTGTATGGAATCAAAAGAGTACATAGAGCTATAGGTAAACCCGTGCCTTCTACTTCAACAGCTCCTTCAAGAACTATAGTAATAATGATCCATTCTTTCATTGATAAAGCTTTGATTCTTAAAACAGTTTGGGAGAAAGCTCTGTTAAAATATGGTCAGAACAACATAAGATGTGATAAAGATTATTCACCTAAAACTTTAGGAATGAGGAAAAAATACTGGCTTCTTGAGAAAATGCTCAAACAAAATGAGATCACATCTCAAATAATTTTCTCTAATAAAATAAAAATTAATCTACCAAATGATATCACAATTTCGAAGAAGTTTCTTCCTTCATAGAGAATAATAACCTTTTGCCAACTACTGAAGGCATGGACTGGACATCCCCCACCTTAAGAAGATCTCCTGAGAAGAACTCTTGGTCTGCCACAAAAAGAAGAAACTAAAAACAGGTATAACTTTAGACAGCAACATAAAGACTATGGAAACTCCATCTCTTAGTAAAATTATTTTCTTATTCCTTAACATTGCCATATCAAATATTCATGATAGATTCCATTCATTTTTAAGAAGTAAGTAAAAAGGGAATATTGGAAGGAAATGAAGGGGAAAGTTGTAAGAAAAATGGAGCATATGGAGTATATACAATATACAGACACACACACACACACACACACACACACACACACACACACACACACACACACACACACACGTGTGTGTGTGTGTGTGTGTGTGTGTGTGTGTGTGTGTGTGTGTGTGTGTGTGTGTGTATATATATATATATATATATATATATATATATATATATATATAAATGTATGGTCTTTGTCTAATGTTTTCAAAACCATATGGTCTACAATTCAGTCCATCAAACTGTTTTGGATGAGATTGCATTACATTAGGGATCAAGAAACTTGCTCCTTTCCCCACTGTAGCAATCTTAGGGTTGACATATATTATTATCAGGGGCTGTGGGGGGGTCCACAGGGGCTTGCCCCCTGTAAAAGCATTGTTTCTGTTGTATGCGAGTGTTGTTTGGGTTTGAATTTTTTTTTGATGGATGCAGTGTTCTATTAATCCTATTAATTTGTTTATTAATATTGTTTACTAGGCTAACGACCCCAAGGGTCTTTTTAAGCCTAGCCATGCATCCCAAATCTCTGACAAGTTCTGATATCCTTGATAAGTGTAAGCGTGCGCCTAGGAAATGAACCATTTACTAGGTTACCTGAGTCCATTAAAGACATAGGTGCCAAACCAGGGATGACTTTCTGGTTGCCCATCCAATTGTCCAAGTTGGTCTTGAGTTGGATTAGGGGGGAACTCTGCTTCATATGGATAGGGAGTCTGTTACATAGACACAGTAGTCTCTGGGATACATACCTATCTCTCCAGCAGGACCCATTTATATCACAGGCAAGGTTTAAGACTGTAGCATGGGTAATTCTGTTGCTGTTTGTTTTGTGGATATGCAAGAGGTCCATCAGAGTGGGGTCTGACAATGCCCTGTATGCCAGACATAGAACTCCCCCTCAAAAGCATGTAGGAGACAGAATACAGGGACAGGGCCTTGAGGCGGTCTGCATAGGACATTTTACTTATGCCCTGTATTCTTTTGTGAGGAACCTCTCTGGATATTCAAATTCTTGAATATGCCTGGTTAGGCACATACCAAAGGGGAAATTGTACTCAATGATAGGTCTGATGAATTCCGAATACAGTGGAACAATGACTTCCTTGGACTTAGATGCCATAACTTTGTTTATAAGTTGTGCAATATAGAATGATTTCCTCACCACTGTCGACACATGATGGTCAAAGGCTATGTGTGTCCCTAAGTCCCTGACTACTACATCATCTCTAAAGGGTGTGTTGTCAATATGATAGTTATCAGGAATGGGTGACTTCCCAAAGGATACTATTATGCATTCCTTGGCATTTAGTTTTAGTCCATTGCTCTGACACCAGTTGTTTGTCTGTGTCAGCCCCTCCAGGAGAGCATTTGTGTCAGTGTGAGATTCAGTAACAGCTCCTAATTTGCATTCATCTGCAAATGTAGTCAGCCAGAGACCACTGACATTGGCCTTGACTTCTGAGAAGTAAATGCCGAAAAGGAGCGGTCCAAGGACTGATCCCTGAGGGACTCCACTTGTGACTGGCCTCTTTGTAGAGGTGGACTCCCCAGTTCTAAATTCCTGGATCCCATCTATGAGCCAGTTGGCTATCCATCAGGTTTGTGACATACAGGTTTGTACCTAACCTCTTGAGCTTGTCAACAATGCTGGAGTGGGGTATTGTGTCACGTCTTGGCCAGGTCAAGATAGGCAGTGTGAACAATTTTGACCTCATCCATTGCTTTGGTAACCTTTTCAAAGACATCCACCAGGTTGAGTAGGAATGATCTGTCCTTGACAAAACCAGACTGGGTTGGGTCCAGTGTCTGAAGGTTTACTATATCTCTATTGATCATCTCCATGATAATTCTTTCCATGGTTTTCCATATAAGACTAGTGAGAGTTATGGGTCTGTAGTTTCCAGGGTCTGTAGATGGCCCACCTTTGTGTAGAGGGATGATTGTTGCTGTTCTCCATTCATGAGGCACAAAACCTGTTTGGAGGCTACAGTTAAATAGTAATTCCAGAGGTCCTGATAGGTCACATTTCATGTTATTTAGAAGGCATCCTGGGATACTGTCTGGGCCTATTGATGCAGTGTTCTTTGTCTTAGAGAGAACTTTAAGGACCTGTTCCCTAGTGATAGTAGGGGGAGTTATATTTGATGATATTTCCTGAGGGAAGGTTAAGGGGGAGACAGGGGTAAAGTTGGAGCTGAAATTATCAGCCAGGAGTTTGCTATCTCTTCTGACTCATTATAGGTGTCTCCATTTACAATGAGCTATGCACAAAATTGCGCATTGCCTTTGAGTTTGCAGACAGAGTTAAAGAATGCCTTGTGGTTATCCTTGGCCTGGGAGGCCAAACTTACCTCAAATTTGGTTTTGGTAGACTTTATATGTCCTCTGAGTTGTTTATTTAGTTTGATGAGAGTGCTTTTATCCAACTGAGTGCTAGACCTCCTAATTTTTGCCTTGATTTTCTTCCTCCTGTTATACAGCCTATAGATTTTGTGATTTGACTGGGGTGACTTGTTTTTTGAGTTAGTTCTGTACTTCTTCCTGGTGGGTACAGCTGCCTCTATGCAGCTATTAACATGCTTGCACAGGGTTTCTGTGAACAGTTCTGCATAGGCAGAAGTGTTCTCAGGGTTTATGGAGGCTTGAAAGTTTGCCAAGTTCTCACTTAATAGCTGGAGGTTAGCCTTAGAATAGTTCCTGAATATTCCAGGTTTAGCTGCAGGTCCAGGTTTTATTTTTAATTAAAAGGAGACCATTTTGTGGTCTGCCCTTACCAGGGAACACACTACAGTAGAGGGTGTGCAGCATTCTCTCATATTAGTGAGGACCAGATCCAGTATGACTGCACCCCTGGTTTGTGTATTGACTATCTGGTCCAGGGAGTTTGTGTTTACAAAATGCAGAGATCTCTGTGCATGTACGTTTGGTGCCGTATATGATTCACAGTTAATAGTGGGGTAATTAAAGTCACCCATGAATATAGTATTGGGTTAGATGGCTAGTGTTTCTAATAAGGTTAAATACATGGTATGAGATTTCTGGGTCATAGAAGGCGGCCTATAACTTGCAAGGAAGTGGTACTGGGTCTTGCCTATGGTGATTTGAACATGGAGCAGCTCAAGTGCATTGTCCTGTTTGACCAGCTTAGAAGTTTATTTATCTTTGATGTAAATAGAGACACCTCCACTTTTAGTCCCTGCCTGTGAAGTAGATGGCCTAAATGTGTGGAAGGCATTATAACTAGCACTGTTGGTCTGCTCTCCGTGGCTTTAAACCATGCCTCAGTGACCGCACAAATGTCAGCATTCTCTATGGTAAAGAGAGCTTCTAGGGAGTGGAGTTTTTTGTTTAGTCTCCTAACATTGGGCAGTAATACCTTTAGATTTTCTTGGTTTTGGTTTGCTATGTTGAAAGTACTTTCAGTTTGGCATTGCCTAAAAAAGGCACTATGGGGGAAGACAATGTTTTGGCTAATATTCAAAAGCCTAGAGGGGAGAGGTGCAGAGCATCCCTGGCAAAGTAGCATGGTCTGTTAACCATCTCCTTCCATGCTAACAAATATTGCACCCCCTTAGAATGGCACTAGAAACTAACCCAATTTTTAAAGTCAGTCATCTTTTGTTCATGTTGTGGCATCATCCATGGAGAAGGTAAAATGCTGCTCAATGCTAGGCTCATACCAGCCTGACACACACATTCTGAGAGCTACAGGATGTCTCTCTTCATATAGTCTAGGGTCGTATGTCTCTGGTCATTTACTCCCACATGGACCATGACTGAGTTATATTGGTAATTGTGGTCCAATGACCTGAGTGCCTGTGTAATGTGGTGGATTCTAGCCCCTGATAAGCAACTAACCATGACTTTCTCCTTACTCAACCGGGTGAGAGAGACATCATTGTGCCTCACGATGGAGTCTCCAATGACTAGAATGTTGGATTGTGTGGTGGCTTACCTTATGGGCTTAGAGGTAGAGGCTCCATGAGCTGTAGCTCTATGTGCTGATGTGGATGTTGTTTTGAAAGAGTCCATTTGCTGAGGGTATTTGTTATCTGTACTTCGTCTAGGAGGTCTTTGTGGTTTAGAAATTTAATATTAAGTGCCTCAGCATATGTGGGTCTATATGTCTGCTTTGAATTTTGCATGATGGGTGCAGCATGTGTACTACTGATAACCTTATTGACATCTGGAGTACTTTTATGTGAGAGCTTTGCGTCCAGTGACATTGTTTAAATACATCCCTCATATACCATATCAGTTTGTTTGAGAGTTAACTGGCTGTCAGTAAACATGAGGCAATTTCTACATTTGCCTCAGGATGATCATATCCACCAAGCCAGTAACATAGACAGTAAGAAAGTTCGTATCCATGGCAACAAGACCCTTTTTTATTGATTAGATAGTTGAGGTGAGAATATCAATCATTGTCAGGAGTATCCGGTTTGCAACTATGGAGACAGTGCTTGTCACTGCAAACTAGTTGTCCTGTGTGCAACTAGGTATTGGAGAAATTTCAATTGTGCTTTTATAGGAAAAATGTCACTCAAGGTGTCTATACGGAGCACTGCCAAACACTTGAGGAGGAAACTAATGCATAGACCCTGAAAATTTAAGGATGAAGTATTTAGGCAGATATTCTGAGGTTAAAAACAAATCAAGCAGTACTTACTGAAAACAAAGAAGTAGCTTGCCAAGAATGATGAAAAGAGGAGAGTTGCAAGAATGGCTACTGCCTGGCTACTAATGCTGGTGTCACCATAGCTTCATTCTGTTAGGATACAATGCTCCTTTGCTTCTTCTCTCACCAGAAGCAAAATGTTAGCACCAATCACAAAATGAGAAGCAGGCCACAGCCTGTTTAGTGATCCGCAGTTTTGTCCCAGATGATGCAAGAGTCTGTAGGCTTGTAGCCTTTTCCTGGTAGATGCCATGAACAGCAACCAGACCATTCAGGAAGTTAAGCACAGACAGTCACTCTTTAACCAGAAAGTTAGGAATCAATGCACTCTGCTCCTTCTCTCGCCAGGACCAGAATATAAGCACAGATTCCAAGCTGTCACCTATAAAGCAGTTATTAGGCTTTCTGGTGATCAGCAGTCTCGAGGAAATTATGTCCCTGTACTCCATCTCTCACCAGGAGAAAACAGAAGCACTAATTCCAAGATGACTACTGACTGGCAGAGTGTGGGCACTCCAAAACTTGCAATAGATGTTTAAAGGTAAGATGAAAAATGGTTTATCCTAAGCACTGCAGTGTACACTAAGCAGTTAGATATGAAAGTGGGTAACTTAAGTTTTAGCTGTCTAAATGGAGAGCCACTATTTTTAAAAGAGCAAGCTAGATTGAAAGGGGTTGGACAATGTTGTATTCTGGTTCTATGGAATACAGTGGGATGGCCAATAAATTGAAATAGTTGAAGGGGAGTGATTTCACAAAATGATAATTTAGTGCTTACTCACACCAGCCAGTGAAGGAGAGAGGGAAGGACGAGATATATGGTCAAATTAATATAAGGGGCAGGCAACTAGAAAAACAGTTCTGTCTGACTCACAAGAGACACAGCTGTTGTCTCTTTTCAAGTTTTCATATGCAATTAAAAGCAGAACACAAGAAAACACAGTGTAAGAAAAACAAATCATAGTATACAAAATAGAAAAAGGCAATAAACTAATACAAAGTACAAGAAATCAAAAGCAATCTAACCTTTCCCTCACAGCAAGCTGTGGCAGAGTCTGGGTGAGCTTCTCCAGAAAAGCTTTGAAATGTATTATTTTACCTGTTAAATAGAAGGTTTAGTTCCTAGCTCCACCACCTCAGTTCACAGATGATTAACCTTAACTGACCTGCTCTAACTTCTGTGTGACTCCTTAACTGACCTGTTCTAACTTCTGTGTGACTTCTTAATTAACCTGTTCTAATTTCTGTCTGACTCACAAGAGACACAGCTGTGGTCTCTTTTCAAGTTTTAATATGCAATTAAAAGCAGAATACAAAAAAAAACACAGTGTAAAGAAAACAAATAGCAGTATACGAAATAGAAAAAGGCAAAAAGTAATACAAAGTACAAGAAATCAAAAGCAAACTAGCCTTTCCCTCACAGCAAGATGAGGCAGAGTCTATGTGAGCTTTTCCAGCAAATTTTCTATTCTTTGATAAGCTCTAGGTTAGTTAGTGAAGGATAGTTTAGCGGATCTTACATTCACTAGGCTAGGAATTTTGTGAATTCCATATATTTAAAATAATTATTTATTCTTTTTGTTTTATTTCTATTTTTACTTTTTATGATGCACAAAAGTTTGGTTTTAACTCTGCAAAAAATTACAGAAGGCTTAATTGTACAATATTTAGTTAAATCAACTTATGCTGTTGATGATACTGTTGCCTTAGTATATTTTATAGATGGACTTACCTCTGTTATCTTTGAATTTCAATGGTTTAAATAATCCAAGGAAAAGATCTAACCTGCTTCACTGTTTAAAACCAAACAAAGACTCAAGTTAGATTCCTTTAAGAAACACGCTTTAAAATGCAGATAATAATGTATGGAATCCCACTAATTATTCAATTTTGGCACAGGTCCATAACTGGTACATGTTACACTCAAATCTGAAACCAAGATGCATATAGCGTAAAAGCTTTAATCAAAAACATCTTCATAGTTATTTTCCTCTCGTGCCTCATGTGTTTGAGAACTGAGGTTGCCCTTGAGGGTATTTCTCATCTAAACATCATTTGACTTGCATAATTTCTACATGCATTTCTTGATTAATCTGCTTTCTCATAGCTTTGAATGGACTGCTAAGCAAAATGTTATATTCTAGAGGATATTTTTTGTTTTAAAATATACTTACATTATATACGTTCGATGAGGTAGACTCATCAAGGTTTAAGTTATCATTTAAAATTGAATTTCACTCACTACCAACCATGTGATGGATTTTTAGATTGAAAATACCTTTTCTTTTACATGCAAAAATATTTTAATAAAGTCATCCTTTTTAGTCTTGAGCTATCGATCTATTTGTTTAGTGTCTTCAGTGGTTTAGACACGCAGAATATGTCCCCTCCCTACCATTCAGTAGCGGATACCTGTACTTGAATCAGCAGCTTCATTCTTTGACTTTACTGGTAACATTAAGCTATAGTGCTATATTTGCTTGCTGTTTTTATGTTAGTACTTTCTATACTCCAAGTGCTGAAAACAAAGCTGGATCTGAAAGTGCATTTTATGAGCTTGCTTTCATGTTTATGTGCATCAACTGTCGTTTGCTTCAGTATTCAAAACTGTGATATCACTACCTGAAACACTATTCTTATAAGCTGAACAGTGCTGGCATATGCTTATGACAATATTTAATACTGTATTTTCATTCTGAGTACAATAATTGTTTACATTAGTTCCATTCAGACAAATATACTTTCCAAGGCTGTTGTTCTCTCTGAAGTGGTAGGCTTTTCCCACATTTTTCTTTCCTATTTCTCTTCATACCAACAAAGACGTCTCCTAACAGGGTCTACCATTCGTCTCCTCGCTCCATCCCCCCTGCAGAAAGCCTCAAGAAGACAACTGTCTGACTGCAGTTGCTCTTCTATATCTCTGGCCCAAGCACTGCCCTCCCGATAGTCTACTTTGAAGCTGTCAACTGATACAAGTTACAGCAGGCTATGTAAAATCATTATGATTAGGCTTTGCTCAATTTTTTTTAGTAATGATTATTGTGACTGTTTCAAGTGTCAAACTAAGTGCTTCTTCCCACACATTTATCTCTTTGACATCTGCTGGTAACACACTGTACTCTTTCTGAAAGCTGGTAGCACTACATGTTCTGTGCAATGTACTCTACTCTGCTATTAGACTTGCACACTCTGCCCCTATCTTTCTATATCCCCTCTGTAATATGCATAACCTTAGAAGTACTACTTCCTATTATTTTACATTTTAAGGTTTACCTGCTCTTTCAGCTTTGTCTTTTCTTATTTCACTGCACTGCATGAGCACTATGGTGTGCATGCTCACACTGACTGGGTATTGCCCAACCTGACTTGTGGTCACCATTTGCTCCACCCCCACTCCCATCCCCAGCCACCCCAAGGATCCACACTTTTAGACTTCTTTTACTCCTACTCCAACTCATTATAAATGTACTATTATACAAACAGCCAACATTCCATTTCATCACTAACCTATTTTACACCTGTCACCCAACAGCCAGAATATGCTACATAGACATACTTACTTTCAGTCATTATCTGACTTCCTGTTTTATGCCTTCTCATGTTGTAATGCTACATTTAAGCACAATCAGCAGCCTCATCTTATTGACCCTTCTGGAAGTAATCACAATCTTAACTAGCTACCATACCCCTCTCTTTCTCCAAGCATTCTTTGTGCTCTTGCAATGGGAACAAAAATATTTTACTGAATATAAGCATACTTCATTTGTTTTATTCCATTCTATTTATTTTATTCTACAGTGATTTAGAGATGTGTTTCAAGTAATCCAACTACAGTCTGAAATGAAAGGTTACATGCCTTTCTTTACAGTCTGACAGTTAACAGTGTATATTATTTTTTAAAGGTGGCTTGCATATTGTTATCTGTTCATGATCAATTCTCAGCTGCCTAACAGGAAAATGCTTGGAAGTAAAATTGCTTAGATTAGTTCTAGATCAACTGGTTCAAACTGGAGAACCGCTTAGACAGGTCAGAATGACCAAAATGATTTGTATAGTAACACATCCTGATTTTTTTTTTTTAGTACAAAAGTTTATAAAGTACAGATGGATAATGGGCATACAGAACTATGAATGTGGCCAAAAATATATACTTTATTTAGTACAAGGATACTGATATGCTCTCCTGCATGTATATCCATGTACATGAGAGGTTGTAGAGTTTTAATTTGCTGAACCATACCTTGCCATATATATGTCACACATCTTATGTTCAATGATCAGTGTTCTATACTTCAGACTCCAGATCTAACAGACCTTCAAGTAGCCTGATTCCAATCCATGTAGTATCATAATCTCTATCACCCAGATATTCATGTAATGCTTTTTTAAAGAAACAAATTGTATCCATTCATCTAATTCTAAAAGGCAGAGAATTCTACCAGTAAGCAGCTCTAAAATGAAAAGAATTACCCAAAACTCCATTTTCACATTTAGGGATTACCAAGAAGTGATCTCTATTTCTAGTTACTTTTTGATGATAGTTTTTGTTATACTCACACTTACTCCTAAACGTTCATATTTGAAACTCATACATAATGATTAAATCACACCTAAATAATTTGGTTCCCTATTATATGATCGAAGATACATTCTTTCGAATGCATCTTGATCGAACTTGAAAGCAAGAAATGGCAAAATACCGAAATGGCATATAAGCAAATTCTTTCCCTGGGAAATAATCGCTTGGCCGCCTTTGTTATTTTGCCGTTTTTGTCACTGTAGTGTGATCTTGGAGTTGGTATATTTAAGTAGGGGCTGTGGGGGGCACAACCCCCCCCCATGTCGGGGGATGTGGTGGGCAAAGCCCCCCACTTTATGTAATGTTTTAAAGTTTTTTTTTTTCTTTTCTAAGTGTTCAGTTCAGTTTATTTCACCTAAAACTCATTTCACTGACAAGTAGTACAATAAGGCAAGTCAAAGGTATATGTCCTTTTCCCGACTGTAGTGCGATCCTGGTGTTAGTATATACAGTTAGGGGGGGTGTGGGGAGAGCAGCCCCCCACTTACTTTGGTTTTATGGTGTCAGGTCTTGTTTTACATTATTTGGTAAAAGTCAACTAGGTGGGGGTCTATGCCCCCGCCCAACCTTAATATATATACTAACACCAGGATTGCACTACAGTGGGGAAAAGGACATATACCATTGAACTACTTTAGATTACTACTTGTCAGTGAAATGAGTTTTAGGTTAAATGAACTTTAGGTCATTTGGTCTTGGTGAAATGAGTTTTAGGTGAAGTGATACGTACCCATCCAATATATATCTACTAATGACCCGCTCAAAACATTTTCTCAGTATACTTGTCAGACTAATGGGTCTATTAATTCTCAAGATGTAGTTTTACCTCACTTAGGCATTGGAACAACTAACAATTCTTTTCCATTGTCTGGGCACATAACTTATTTCTAAAGTTCTTTGAAAAACTACATTTAGAGAAGACTTACGAATTTGTAAAATAGACTTAATCCAGGGCTGGCCACCCAGTGGGGTAATCCTTTGCTCGAGATGATTGTCTCTGTTGAAATGACACCTTGACCCCATGTGCAAAAATGGGAAAAAGGAGTGAGGGATGGATAAATGGATGGATGGGTGGACTTAAGAAAACATCCGTTGATCCCATTAGGACATGCTGCAGAAGAAGAATTATTTTTTACCAAATCTTTAGTATTAATGTGTCCAAATAATAAGGACAATCTTCATCTAAATTAAACAAAAACTCATCCTTTACACAATTACTTTCTTTAGAGACAACTATTTTATCCAAAAATAAGATAGTCAAATAACCCACATCTGTAATTATTTCATTATTATACACAGTATTATAATCAGTCTTCCTGTCTCTAAATTAAGATGTTTGTAAAAAGACTTTTTATTATCAGGAATAAATTTCCATTTCTTCTCGTAATTTCTTCTGGCCATCCTGAAAAATGTCTCCTAAATATGGTTCTAATGCTTTTAAGAGGATATAAACAGTAGTTTGCTATAAATATGTGAGAATCATGTTATACTTTTCCTTGCGCACCCTCCCATGAGTATTAAATACATTTTACCTTGTATCATCAGCTATCTTGCCTGTTTACATTTACAGTTATTTTTCACCTTAACAGGTGGCACCTTGACTCAGATTTGAACTGAGGGTACAGATGGCTGTTATTCTGAGTGCAGATATATCCTGACAAATAGGTCACCCACAGCAACTGTTTAAATTACACCTCAGGTTTCTTTTGTACTATGACTTTCAGTCTGCTGTCTTATCTGGCTGTACAAATGCCTTAAAGTAAATGAGCACTGAATATAAGGAGCTAAGGTTTCAGGATTTTGTCACAACTCACCTGCAAAATAATAAACTAAAATAAAAGGAAAAATAAATCTGCAGGCAGTCAAAGCTTTAAGTATGCAATTACAACATTAGTGGTGCTAATTAAGGTATTAAGGTAAATTTATAGTTGGGTGGCCCCAGCTATAACCTAAAGGCAGGCAGGAGTCCGTCTTATCGTTGTGTGTGTGTGTATGTGTGTGTGTGTGTGTGTGTGTGTGTGTGTGTGTGTGTGTGTGTGTGTGTGTGTGTGTGTGTGTGTGTGTGTGTGTGTGTGTGTGTGAGTACATGTAGGGAATCATGGGAGAGAAAGGAATTACAATTCCTGCCCCATCTGAAGGTACTCCAGCATACTTTATGCATATTCATAGGGCTTCTAGTTGCAGGTATTTAGCTAAATGTTATAATAGTCTAAAGGTCATTCTGATTTACAATTTCCACAAAATGGGACTTTTGATCATATTAGAATAATTAATTTTAGGGGGTACTAGAGAAAAAAAGGAACTAAACTAAGGGGACATAAGTGGGATACTGTCTTTAACTGGCACTTTGAAGCTTTTAAAAGAGATAAGGAATCTGTTTTACAAGATTGAAATAAAAAGTTGTTGCAGTGGGTAAAAGATCTTAAAAAATAGTAGAAAAGGAAAAATGGGATCCTTTTACCCAGTAATATCAGAGGGTAATATACATGAGCAGGATGGAAGGAGGATACTTCTGAAGAAGATGAGTATCCCCATTACTCCCTATCTGTGTTCTACGGATCTGCCTTTGGGCCTTCTTTTTACCCATTATCTATTGCCCCACCAACACCAAGAGAAGTAGCAGCTGTTAAAAAGGAGGAGGAAAAGGGGAAAAGAGGTCAGAAAAGACAGGAAACAAGAAAATGATCAGTCCCAAAAAGCACTTGGTAAAATCCATACCACATGGTCAAGAAAGAGACAGAAGAGCAATAAAACTAGTCATGAGGAAAAACAGGAGATTGTCAAGGCACACAAAATTTGTATGGGTTGTCCCATGAGAAAACCATCCACCCCACCAACTCAGAACGTGGAAATTCTTCTAACAGATGATGCACTGTTAAATTGTTGCTTAAAACGTGTTTCTGCTTTAGAGACATTACATCAAAGAACTCACAAAGCCCTTGCGCAACCTTCTTCCCAGACTTGCCACTATCTGCAACCTGGGATTTGGATGTTTGTTAAGGTTTTCCAGGGGCAATCTTCCTTGGATTCCAGATGGAAATGACCCTGTCTTGTTCTCACTACTCACACTGTTGTTCTCTGTGGTGGCTTGCCAACTTAGATACAATAAGCTTGGTATCTATGGAGATGAAGGATGATGATAATGACACCAAACCCACTGATGATGATGTCACTGCTCATGTTTCTGCTCCTCTTTCAACCAAGGTGAGCTAGAATTTGTTCCTGCAAGCACTTTTTCAATACACAGAGGATCTCAACATCAGTAACTGCTGGGTCTGTTTGTTTGTACCTCAGCAAACAGATGGAGGCATTCCTATGAAAGTTTAAAGATGAGGCTAAGCAGAAGTTTGGACTGCAGGTTATAAACTGCTTTCCATTCCAGGAACTGATGACAGAATATATGCAAAGAGTAAGGGAAATGAGAGTGAAAGACCAAGTGCAGCAGAGTTTTTAGTTGAGTCTAGAACAGAAGCAGTTGTTTAAAAATTAATAGGTTATATAAAATATTGAATGACAACTATAGATGTACCTGGAAATATGACTGTCAATATTTTGCTAACAAATATAAGCTTTACAAAATCGTTAGATGAACAATATTAAAAAGGCTGTAACAACCCTACAAACCCATACATCATTTGGGACAAGACTATTAATCTCCATATAGCCTGTCAACTGCTTCTCAGGAATCAACCTGGGATTAGTGCTACTGTTTTACTTCTGGTGACAGAAGGAGCAAAGGGCCATCAATTTCTAGCTGACTGTAACTGTGGTGAGGCCAACACTGGCAGTAGCCAGGTAATAGCCAATAGGAGAATCACCACTATGCTATTTGTCATTTTTGCTCAACTTAGTTTTGTCTTTACATTAAGTACTGCTAAATTAGCCACCATCTAACTTAATTTCAGATTATCATCCTAAATTCTTCATCCATAAATCTTCAAGATCTTCTTTACTAACCTCATTCTAACCTCTGAGTAATATGACCAACACTTGTCCCCCACTATCTGCCAACTTGGCTCAACAATCTTCTCTCACCCCATCTGTGGCTAGTCTGATCACATTAAGTGTTTCAAGGCAGTGCATCAACTGCTTTATGCTTACCATCTGTTCCATGCATCTACCAATTGACAGTACAACCTGCAACAGATGTCAATATTTAAGAAATATGGAGGCAAATGTCTTGCATCAGCTTACTATCAGTGGGCATCATATATCCACAACACCACATAAAGCACAGCACACTACTAAACTTAAAAGATATGCTGAGACTGTATAGAAAAATTTGTCCAAGCCTCCTAGAGCACACTCTAAAAAAACTCAGCCTTCAGCACACCAGGCAGCATCTACTCCTTCTCCACTCTCACATACTGCAACTCCACACTGATCACCCAAGAATCATCATGAAAGCAGGTCTAAGCCCATAAGTTCCACTATGTCTGCTGCCACACAGGGAACTGTCTTAGTTGTAGGTAACTATAGTTAGGCACATACAGACTCCACACTCACCAGACTAGAAGAGGATGACTATAAGCTGCTTGTTTGGTGCCAGGATCTGGAATATCACAAGGGCCCTCTAGGTCCCCTTAAGCCAGACATCTCTGATTTTGAGTAGTACCTTGCCTTCACCAAGAATGATGCTTAGATACCAAGGCAAGATAACTGGCTTAAAAAAATTGGCTAAGGAGTTGGTGTCATTCTAAAGGGATCCAGTATGTGACAACCTAAGATGAAATGTTAGCTAAAACTACCTGTTTCACCAGAGACAGCTTAAAACTTTCATACCATGGTATCCAAATGCTGACTAAAGCCTTTTCTGCCTTTATAGTGCTTTTTTTAGGCAGAATTTCTTTGCTGGACATTGTTACTTAGCAAATTCAAACCCAGTTTCAGACAACATGACAGTGGCTCTGCTCGATGCTAGGTGTCTAAACAGAAAGAACGTGAACTCTTCCAGCAACTAAAACACATTCATGTCCCTGTCATTGCTGAGACATTATTTCAGTGCAGTGACAGCACTCCCTCTATACTAGGGTTTAGCATCTATCATGTCTTCAGGACCTTGGGTAACTGCAGCATTGCTAGCTACAGATACCTATCAATGTCCCCTAAAGACCATGAAAATTACGTTAATGCAATCAAACCAAATACATTCCTGCTAGGGGACTTCAATTGCCCAATCATTGATGGGCACACTTAACATTTCTAAAAATGGCTATGCTCAGCATTTCCTAAACTTTATTAATAGAACAAATGCACTAGAGCAAACTGTAAAACTAGCCATTAGAAGTTTTAATATCATTGACCTGGTTCTTACCAGCCTATAACATCCTTGGCCTGGTCCTTGCCAGCCTATAACATCCTTGGCCTGGTCCTTTCCAGCCTCTAATATCCTCAACTTGGTCTTTACAAATCTATAATATCCTTGACCTGTTACCTACTAGCCTATAATACCCTTGACCTGGTTCTTACCAGTCTACAACATCCTTGACCTGGTTCTTACCAGTCTAAACCTATAATATCCTTGATCTGGTCCTTACTAGTCTATAACATCATTAGCCTGGTCCTTGCCAGCATATAATATCCTTGGCCTGATGCTTGCCAGCCTATAATATCCTTGACTTGGTCTTTATCAGCCTATAATATCCTTGACCTGTTCTTTACTAGCCTATAATATCATTGACCTGGTCCTTACTAGCCTATGATACACTTGACCTTGTCCTTACCAAACTGTAATATCCTTGACCTGGTCCTAACCAGTGTATAATATCCTTGACCAGGTCCTTACTAGCCTATGATACCCTTGACCTGGTACTTACCAACCTGTAATATCCTTGGCCTGGTCCTTACCAGCATATAATATCCTTGACTTGGTCCTTACCAGCTTATGATACCCTTGACCTGGTCCTAACCAACCTATACTATCCTTGGTCTGGTATTTACCAGCCAAGCCCTGGAACCAGTCGATAGACTGAATACAATTTCTGAAAAAGTCAATTCTGCAGAGAAAGTATGCTGAAACAACCTTTGCCTACAGTGGAGTTTTTACTTTTTTCAACTACTATGTGACCACAGAATAGGTATAAATAAGTCTGGGGGATATGGGGTGCAGAGCCTCTTCAAAAACAAATTCTATCCATGGTCCATCAAAAGTTAATTTGGCATAATTGTTTGCCAAGCTGCCTCTCCATAAAATGCATTGGATTGTCTGAAATGCTTCCCTTATCCCCCCAACCTTTACCTTACCAAGCATCTCCTTACCCCTGGTCAAATCTGATCACAGATCAGTTACCTTCTCTATCAGGCATAGTTATACCTCGCCACCACCAAATTAAACCATCTTTAGGGTTTCATCAAGGCAAACCTACTTCATGACAGTTTGTAGGTGTTTAATTTAGAGGGCAATATAATTATTTTAAAGCAGGCTATGTGTATATTTTGTGTAGCAGGGAGTGTGTGCTTCTTTTTTTTCCTCATTAGTGTGAATAGAGTTTATTTTAACTGATGAATTAGGTAGAGTGGCATTGATGTTATGTGAAGGATATTACTAAATGCTTGATGACACAAGCAAGATTGTGATAAAAAAATCCACATTCATTTCTGGTCATATAGATGCGTGTGTGTGTGTGTGTGTGTGTGTGTGTGTGTGTGTGTGTGTGTGTGTGTGTGTGTGTGTGTGTGTGTGTGTGTGTGTGTGTGTGTGTGTGTGTGTGTGTGTGTGTGTGTGTGTGTGTGAGCGCACATGTGTGTGCATGTGCGCACATGTATGTGTGTGTGCCTGTGTGCGCACGTGTGCTGTGTGTGTGTGCGTGTGTATGTATGCATGTGTGTGTGTGCGTGTGTGTGTGCGTGCGTGCGTGCGTGCGTGTGTGTGTGTGTGTGTGTGTGTGTGTGTGTGTGTGTGTGTGTGTCTGCGCGTGCATGCTCATGTATTTATGTATGGGTGGATTAAATATCAGTTTGAATTACACTAATATTGATAAAATATATTGTGGTGAGTGGAGCATAGATGGATCTTAATTATTTAATCTCATTTCTAACAGGCAATACTAAGAAGCAAGACTGAAACTTGTTTTTTTCATGATGAACAAAACTACTCACCATTATGGTATTCCACAGACCTTTTATGATGTTTTGTGTAAAACTATAATTGTTCATCCAGTTTGACTTTAAAAGCTGTAGCTAGAACATGTTTTTCTTAGACTAAGTGGTTTCCAATGATATGACAGAGCTTGTGAATTTTATTTTTAAACTCTAAAGGCATTTCCAGCTAATAAATAGTAACATAGTGTACCCTAGACCTCTCTCTTAGGAATTAAGTGCTGCTTAGCTTCGTTTTTTCAATCAGGCCTATAGTTTACCAGGGCTGTAATACAATAAACCTTTAAAATCTAAGTCTATAAATTTTGATTGCCTCTGCATTACATGAGAAGAAATGCCTCAACCAACATGATAAGCTATTAGCATCACTTCTACAAAAGTAAAATAAGTACTAGCTCATTATAGTATTAACATACTAAAATCATGCAGTTTTGCTGTGGCAAAGCCATTACTGAACTTATAGATTACAGATTGCCATATCCCTGGTAATGAATAGAAATACCTAGCCAGTGCTGTGCTATCCGGTTATTTTTCTTTAAAGCTATTTAGCGAGAGTAATTATACAATAAGTACTTCTTCAGGCTGAGCAAAGAAGAAATAAATAATACAGCTGGTTCTTTCCTGACTCTGTCTATAAGCAATACTTAAGAAATTTCAATGCCATCTGCAAAAGAGGCAGAACTTTTACAAAGCTATAAAGAAAGTATTGATTGTTCAATAGATAACATATATACATGGCTAAAACAAGGGTTGCATCGTTTAACAGACTGCCAAGCAACAAAGAGCACATGATGTATCAAATGGAGAGGATTCTCAGGCCTGCATACATTGTTTTCTTTTACAGCTGCAGCCTGCACAGCTTTTATTTCTCCTTTGCCTTTCCTTTGCCTTTACCACTCGTCACGTGTCCTCTTAATCAGTCTCAGGTTTTGTATGCCACCACTTATGCAGGGAGGGTTCCGTCATCCTTTCCCTGAAAAACAAAAAAAACTTCACCAAGTCTGTACGGAAATGTGAGTCATTTTTTTGTTTCTTTGTTTTTTTGTTAATATTTATTGAATCACCTACACTTACACCAACATTACAGCTTTAAACATCAACCTTCCAACAAACTATAAAATAGTATTCAAAACATCCATTGCTAGACACTGTATATAAGCTGGAAAGACGTTACTTGTTAAACCTGTTAATATGTAGCCCGAATTTCGCTGTGTATTATCTGGAAATAAATTAATGCATCTGTAAGATTGTCCATTTTATGTATTTTTTTCTTTCATCCATGAGTTTGCATTTTAATGTTCGATTAATAAAGATTTTAAGCTGAAAAAATAAAACATCTAATCAATATCTCTGCCACTCTATTGGCCTCTTCTCCTTTGGATCTAACACTGTGCATAAATCCTTCTGACCTCTCCAACATTATCTTTCGGCATCTCTTCTATTTATATATAAAGTTACCATTCTTAATCTTTATTCCACCCAAACATTCAATGCAAACCACCTTTCCATCTCTCAGAAATAATACACGTAACCCACCCCGATATCAAAATTTGTACTTTTTTACTAACTTTCAATTTCATTTTTTACCCTTATACTATACCCCCAGACAACAAATTTACAATCATGAAGAATACCCTTTAGACAGTTAGCTTCCCATTCTAAAATGCAATCTGTCCATATTACCCTAATTTTTCACATTCTCAAAACCTGTGAGTAAAATCTTTGGCAAGTTTCTCATACCACCAGCAAGAACCACCCCACTGATTGCAAACTGCATAGTTATATCACAGAGGTCTATATCATCTAAGCATGAAATGCTTACACTGATCCCAAACTATTAGAATCCTCTTAACTTCATCTGTCATCTTAAACACCTCTTTTCCATTCCTACATGAGAATATTGACCTCTTCTACTGCAATGCATCAAAGCCTCAACCTCTTTCACATTCTCATATTTTTTGCACAACCCTTACACTGGCAAGTTCCCTTTCTACTCCTTCTTCCTGAAGAATCTTAATTTTCTGACTATAAATAGTGTTCACAACCTCTTCCATAACTTAACTGCTAAGCTTAATTTTCAAACCTTGACCATTCTGTAGAATCCATACCAAACATCTCCCTAAATTCATCCCAATCTGCATAACTCCTTCCACCGTTCCTCATGAATTCCTTCCACCATAAAATCCCTAATCACCAGTATTCCTTTTCTCTACCTTTTCTTCCAGCATGATGCTGATTCCACAATATTAATTTAAAAATGATTCCACAATCCTGTTTTTAGTCAACTATGAACATCCCCCTCGCCTCGCTACATCTAATGCATTTCAGTATCTTACTCATCTTGCCAGTCTAATATTTTATAACCTGAAGAATCCCCATCATATCTCTGACTCTCTTTCTTCTTATTAAGTAAATATGCTGTGGAGGCCACAACCATATACAAAGTCAACTCTGGCATAACCCAACCTCTAATTCTCCTCAGTAACCTCAGATAATCTTTTGAAATCCTAGCAATTTTTCCTACACAAAAATCTGTCACAACACAACTGAAGCTTCAGTATCCATCGAACACCCCCTTCCCCATAGGAAGGTGTCAAAATGAATAGTATGCCTTAGAGAGTACAATACTCCGAACAATAATAATTCCCAAACCAGTGTGCCCCCATTTACAGCACCATTTCCCCTAAAAAATTAGACCTTACAGTATCTTCCCAAGTTGCATTAAACTGTGTTGTTAGGTATTTTATCCCTTTTCTCATAATCTGCCCCATCCCAATACAGCCTTCCACCCTCCACACTAGTAATTGCATTGTTTTGCTCAGGTACATTCAAAACCTGACTTCTTACATTTCTGAATGAAATCCTCTTCATCTGGCTAGATTCCATCCAACTAGTCAGAAACCAGCATGTAGTCATTTGCAAATATCCTAAATAAATGTATCTGATGTACCAAATCTGCTATAAGCCTTGATATCCTCTGCACCAACTCCTCCATTCCCAATAAGAAAAGGTTGGGTAACAGCAGACTACTCTGCCCAGAACCCCTTCCTACCTTCGCCTTCCCTGACATTTGCCCATTGAGTATTAACCTAATAGCGGAGGAAAGACATAAAGCTCTAACCCTTCTCCTAAATGTCACTCCTATGACTACTTGTTATAAGACATGAAATAACAAAGGCCATTCCACACTATCAGCCATCTTCTTAATGTTAAAGAACTTTTACCCACCTTGCCCCAATTAATTCCTCTGCCTCGTCTGTAATTTTTCCCAATAACCACCAACTACTCACCATCATTCCGTCCTTAAGAAAACTTCTATGGCCTCTCCTAACAGCACTGGCAAAAATCTTTTATTTCATATTTGTCATCTTCCATTCCTCCAATGTTTCTTTTCACCTCTGGCCTTTATAACAAGCCCTTTCATTATTGTATGTCCATATCATACTGCCATTTCCCATACCTCTTGTATTTCATTAACTTCAGTTTAATTGATTGTTACATAACGTTTTATACTACAGATCATTTTCAGCCAATTTTCTGTTCACTAGTACAGGAGTAAATGCAATATGAAAATATGAAGTTTCAGATTAGCCAAGTCAGCTAGACAGTTTTTGGTTGTTGTTGTTGTTGTTGTCACAAAAAAAACTAAGTAGAGAAATACAATGTGATTAGAGCAGAGCATGCAAAAGGCAGTAAACAGAGGACAAGACTAAGTTCCAGACAGTTCCATTTCCAGTTCTTTTGGTATCTTCTTATTGCCCAGTTCCTGTAAGCCTCAGCCTCTAACCCCCACCCCCCACCCCAGAAATGTGCATCTTAATCCATGATAAACTTAAATCTTAGAATTATTTAGCATTGTGGAATTATGACCTTTGTCTTCCTGATGTTCATTCTTTTTGCTGTGCAGTACAGTATATAATTTTCCTCACTGTTGCTTTGTCACTCTGATCTTCATGGCTGTTCTTTGGGGTGATGAAGCTGCCCAGATTTCTTTTGTTGTTGCCACTTTCCATTTGCTCCCCTTCACTGAATAATGCTTTCTTTGATTCTCCATCCTATATGTGTGGAGCCCTCTGAACTACTTGGAGATGAACTATAAACTTCCACTTTTCTGCCCACTTTTTGATCCTAAGTATCTTCTCAGGCTTTCTTCCCCATCTGATACTGTTACTCCTGTTTTTATGTCATCTGTAGACATATTTCGTTTGTTTCTTATCTCACTGTCATGGTGACATGTAGGCAATTAACACTACCACTGCCTGTCCTATCTCCATGCTAGTTATTACTTCCAGCTAAGTGCAAACTTCTTGAATGTTGAATTTTTTATTCTGATTATCAGTCAAATTTTCACATGTTGAGTCATTCCTTGGCCTATTTACAGGCTCTTCATCTGTAGTAGCAGACATTTATTTTGGATGTTATGATATTCCCTGCTAACATCAACTAGGTTTCTCTTATTATTAGTCTATAAGGTTATCAGACGTAAAACTCTCTGAGGACTGGCTGACATAATGTCTGTGAAAAAATTAAGTCAATAACTATCTGTTAATCTGTTTTCCACAGCGGAGGTCTGCAAGTCTGCATTCCTGAAAAAAAGAAAGAAAGAAGAAAAGTGACCACAGGAAACAAGTAATTAAGTGTTGCTCTACATATGGCGATAAACATAAAGTGATCAGTTAGATAATCATATGAATTATTCCTCTAAAGTATGTTAAGTGGATAAATGCAAGGCACTGTTAAATTAATAGATAGTTAAGTTCAAACAGAACAATACAACTGAAAAATTGCTTTATCTTATTGCCACTAGAGATGGGGTGTGTATATATTATGTAAGAGTATGAAACAGAAAATATCACAGAGCAAAATGAGTCTTGTGAAATTTGGGACGCTGTCCAGTTCGATTCTCAGCTAGAGCATCTTCTGCGTGGAGACATGCGTGAATGGGCGTACCTTAGTTGAAGGTTGTGCGTCAGGGCTGGTAACTCGGCACGTAAAAATCAACTACCAATCATTAGCGGACCGGAGTTCCACTGTGGCGACCCCTAACTGGGAAAAGCCGAAAGACACAAACAAACAAACTGTTGGGCAGAATGTAACAGAATGTCTAGTCACACTTTTAAATTTCTGAAGTTAAAACATGCATGCACACACTCCATCCACACACAACTTGTTTACTTTTCAGGTTATCAGGTGTGGCAATTGGACCAGAAATTACTTACTTGTGAATAGAAGCAGAATAAATATAAGATTCAATTTCAGATAGTTGGAATAGTTCCATTAATAGTGGATTGTCTGACTTGTAGAGGCTTGGCAGAGTGAAAATAATTCTGCCCTCCCCCAGGAAAGTACCAGTAGCTATAAAGGACAAAAATGTAAAGGAATTGTAGAACAGGAATGCCAGCAAGACAAATTATAAAAGTGCATGTGTGGAATCTGCATGTCCTCCCCACAGTTAAGTGGCGTTCGAAAGACATGCGTAAATGGGCGTGCCTTCGTTGAAGGTTGGGCATTGAGCTGACACCTCGGCACCATAAAAATCTACTGCCAATCATTAGCGGACCGGAGTTCCGCTGTGGCGACCCCTAACCAGGAAAAGCCGAAAGAAGAAGAAAAAGAAGATTAAATCATGAATTGAACACACATATCCACATAACCTTAAGGTATGCCATTGATTCAATAACATTTCATAAACGAATCAGATAGATTGTATTCCCATTGTAATGATTACATTCATAGGACAGATTCATAGACCAGCACATTACCGCTAAGCAGAGCTAATGCTGCATAGGCAGACAACACAGAAGTAATAAACAGACGGGAATACATAAATAGGTAGAACTACTGCATGTAGGCAGACAGCTGACTTTAGGTAGGTAGGCGAGTAAAGCAAAAACTTCAAAAGTTAAGCAGGGTGATGTGGCCAAATTTTTACAAAGAAAGGCACAGTTGATGTCTTACACAAGATTGCAGGAAACCTGTCAATATGAAAATGGCATAAACAGGAGGTAATGCAAGCTGCAACTCATATTGGCAAGCATCCAGTGCATGTACCAAATAAAAAACATTATAGGTTGTAGTGTGAAGCATTGAACAGGTGCCCAACAAGCTTGAGATCTTGTTAGTTCATTACAAGAAGTAGAAATGGAGAACAGGAAAGCAAGAAAGGGGTTATAACAAGCAGAGGTATGTACATCATGAACACTGCAAGGTAAAGCAGGTTGGAGAAAGGAAGTGTTTAGTTTTTAGTGGGTAAAGTAAAAAAGCCCATATATATATATAAATATATATATATATATATATATATATATATATATATATATATATATATATATATATATATATATATACGGGCCCCCTACATATGATCGAACTTTCAAAAGTTCAATTTTCATATGGCCAAGACCATATGATTGAACTTTTAAAAGTTTGAACATTCTTAACGGAGATCTCCATACAGTGCGGAATGGGAAGATTTCCCTTTTCCACACTGTAGTACGATCTCGGAGTTAGTATATTTAAATAGCAGGGGATATGGGGGGCTTGCCCCCTGTTAAAAGCATTCAGTTAATTTTTTTGTTTTGTTTTTAATTTTTTTAAGATCTTCGAACTTTTAAAAGTTTGATCATATGGTCTTGGCCATATGACAGTCGAGCATTTGAAAGTTCGATTATCTGAAGTAGACCCATATATACACACACACACACACACACACACACACACACACACACACACACACACACACACACACACACATATATTAGAGAGCGAGAGAGAGAGAGAGGAGGGAAAAGGGGTGGTGGAAAGGAGCAATGCAGGAAGAATGGAGGGGATGAGTAGGTTGTGGGGGTACACAAACATTTATTTATATTTATTTATTTATTTTTTGCATTTGCTGACCAGGAGAGTCTAACTGGATAAAAAAAACATGTTCAGTAAAGGCCCAGGCAGAAAAGCTCAATAGGTTAAAGAAAAATGTGATCACACAAGAGGAGAACATGGAACACATGAAAAAGAGGGTAAACAAATGTCTGGGGATAGGATGGGATACAGGCAGCTTTCCAGCTTCTGACTGGCCCAAGGGTATTTTACTGGAACCCAGTAGCTGGTAGCTGGCAGCAAGTGCCATATTGCCCTAATGGTACTGACAAGCTGGTCCAGTTAGTATGATATGTTCTATAGAAGGTACTGCTAGATGCTGACTCAGAAGGTCATCACCCAGTCAGCTTCAGCCACCCTATGCACTTCAGGTGCTACATAGCTAGTGCTGGCAAGTGGGGCTGGTTGCCTGTCTAGGAAGAGCCAAAGCTCTCACCAGAAGAAGCACTTCCACTTTGCTCAGCAGCCTCAGCCGCATTCTTGCCTGGAGTGTCAGCATGCAACTGCAGCTCAGGTGCACCATGGAGGCAGTCGGAAAGGAGACAAAACCTGCAAACTGTCTTAAATGAGGATGACACAGAGGTACTATTGCAGTTATAAGCCAGAAAGAGGCATAGATGTCACTACCCCCACTGTACCTGAAGTCTCTACTACTTCCTATGGCAGCTGGGTGCATTCTCCATATGCTCTGCCTGTGCTGAGAGACAAAAGGGATAGGTAAGGATGTACATAACTCAAACAAGTGTGTGGATATACAAATAATGGTGCAACAGTGCCACTCCACACAATATGCAAGCAAGCAGAAGCATTAAAATATTCTCACAGCCCTCCACAGAGCTAAAGCAGGATGTGCATGTGCAAAAAGACAGCAAACCAGTCAGCTTCCCACATTACAGGACAGCAGTACACACTACCACAGTTAGTGACAAATGAGAAAAGGCAGCTACACAAATGCTGCCAGTTGCAGTGAGGCAAACATAAGTACAATAAACCCACCTATGTGTAATGATACAAAAGCATGGAATGGTGTCTGTTAACTGTCATGGTCACCCTGTCCACAGTCTCATAATACAACACAGTGTAGCACACAACAGCTACCAGAAACAGCACAACAACATACAGACAGTCACACCCACCATACAATCTGGAATATCTAAGACCTGTTAAATTAAATAAAAATAGCTAATCAGGAAAATGTCTATTACAAACAGCAAAGAAAAATTGATTAAATCCAGTACTTTACTTTTTGAGCCATTTTTGCTTAATCTCTACTTCCCATGAATACATATTAGGGGAATGTTGACACTAGCTGTCACCCCAGTGTCAGCACAACTCTGTTTTACAAGGGATGTCACTTGCCCTGGTCAACAGAGCGGTTAAGTAATACTAGGTAGCCAATTTCCAGAAAGGACCTTTGAATGGTTCCAACAGCCATTCCCTGAACTGGCTGTGTAGGAGTTAGAGCATTATTTTGTTCTGTTATGCCCAGCAGGCAGGAGGTCTCCATGAGATACTAGCATCATCTGCCAAATCCATTAGTGTGAAGCAAAACAAGATGAAAGCATGAGATCTGCACTATACATGAGATCTGCACTATACATGAGAGTCAGACTCACAGGAAATGAACCTTAACAACTTGTAAATGTGCAACAGGTGTGTATGCACAGCTAGTATTAACCAAAAATTCGTATCCAACGGTGTAAATCCCCCTCTGTTCAGAGACCAAACAGTAAAAAACAAGCCAAATATAAAGGCAGAGAGGTAACCAAGGCTTCTCAATAATCCATTCATAAAGTGCCGTATCTGCAACTGGGATGTTTTCCAAGAACCAAGCTTAGATGTAAAAGCAAAAGAATTTATTTAATAAAATTGTTGTCGGTAAGCGCTTTCACATTTACTTCCTCAGACCGTTAACATTCAAAAAATCAGTCTGCTCCTTTTATAGTAGTCATGTGTTTCATCTTATAAAACTTCTAAATTTTATTTAAATATTTTATTTATTGAGCTTCATGCAACAGTTAATGCTTCTAAATGCTGTAGCATTTAGATATGCTTTTCTAGCAATAAACATTATATATTAATATGTTTTAGTAAGTATTGAATGATGTGTGCCTAGTAAACTCTTTATAGATATTAATTTACTCTATTTAATATGGAAATGTTATGACACTGAACCTTCCTTAATGAAACTTTCAATAATCTGGTTTGTATCACTTTAAAGTTTTATAAGATGAAACACATGACTACTATAAAAGGAGCAGACTGATTTTTTGAATGTTAACAGTCTGAGGAAGCAAATGTGAAAGCGCTTACCGACAACATTTTTATTAAATAAATTCTTTTGCTTTTACATCTAAGCTTGGTTCTTGGAAAACATCCCAGTTGCAGATACAGGCACTTTATGAATGGATTATTGAGAAGCCTTGGTTACCTCTATGCATAGCTAGTATGCTTATGTGGGTGTGTAAGGCATGCTGATAAATGTGCATCAGAAAATATCAACTTTGGGGCATGGCCAAGATGCCAAAGAGATAACAGCACTTTTTAGATGCTCTGCCTAATAGAAGTTTTTTCTGACAGGATTTTTTTCTTAATATTATTTTCAAAACATTAAATTTTTCTCTCACTTATACTTTTGGATATTGTGGTTTATTTTTTCCACAAATAATTCAATTTTACTGAACAGAAAGTGAGTTTTTTCTTGTCAGAAGTACTGCTGCTGATTACAACAGGCACTGCCAGTCATGAATCATTCAAAAGCTTCTCTCCAGGAAAGTTCTATGAAGAAAGAACTACAAACAGTAATCTCTAGTATTCAAGATCTTTCCATGAAAATGGACAATTTAGAAAAAATAATGGAAAACATGTAGAAAGAAAATAAAAAACAGATTGATGAGTTGAAAGAGATAATTACAAGACACATAGATCAGATAGTAGAAATCGAAGAATCTCTAAATGAAATAGATGGAAGACAACATGAAAACGATAACCAAATTGACTTCTTATTAAAGCAAAACACCCTACTTTCAGACAAGCTGGAAGACTTAGAGTCAAGATCATGAAGAAATAATATTAGAATATATGGTATACCAGAAAAAAATGGAAGGAAACAACATAATACAATTTTTAAATGACTGGTTACCCAAAACTCTAAACTTGCCTGAATCGCTTTCTTTTGGGATAGAGAGAGCTCATCGGTCTCTCTCAAATATGTCACTGTCAAAAAATCCTAATGCTTCAAGATCCATCATCGTCAAATTTCTATCATCCCTGGACAAGGACTTAATTCTGAGGTCAGCCTGGTCAGGTAATCCTATACAAATAAATGGTCAAAACATAAGATTTGACAATGACTACACTTCTACTATAATAACCAAAAGAAAAGCCTGCATTCCTCTCATTAAAAGTTTGAAGAAAGCAGAAATTAAAGCACAAATCATTTTTCCTGCCAGAATCAAGATGAATCTTTCTGAAGGAACAAAAATATTTAATAACCTCGAAGATGCCTCTGAATATTTGAAAAAAAATAAGATACTGGAAAATGAAGATATGGACATATCCTTACCTAGCTTAAAAAGGCAGGCAACAACCGGTAAAATGTCTGCAAATGATAAAATAAGTAAGAAGCTCAAAGGGAAATAATATAAATGAAAAACTTCTATAATTCCTTCAAACATCGGAATATCCTTTTTTTTGCTGCATATTACCCTCTTCAGGGAAAGATAAATACTTTAGGGTAAAGTCATTATAACTTTTTTTTAATTTATTTTTATTTATTTATTTATCTTTTTAATTATTTATTAAACTAAATATTTTAATCCTAGTACATTACATATTAGAAAATAGGTACAAAGAAAACCTTTTATTATTTGATTTACATGAATGCTTATTAGTTTTGTCTGTTGTAAAAGCACAGTCAAGAGAACTGGGAGTCCTTCTCGTTAGTGTGTTATATGAGATAACACAATTTCTTTTCTGTCCGTTATCTGTATTCTTCTTATATGATAGTGATTAAGTCTTTTTAGACCTAAAATGGTAATGGTTAGTAAAGTTTATGTTAGATATCTTAAAATTATTTGTAATGATTTATGGTCATGTTAAATCAAATGTGCCCTTACTGGGAACGCTTCCGGCTGTGTCAGGGTGGTTTCATGTATATTTGGGAACTTTGCGTCACTGATAGATGTGACGTGCAGACACATATGATGTTAATGACTAATTTTCTTTGAAACCTTTGGGATGTCTATTTTCAAAAGAGTTGTGTTTCATGCGCTTAGTTCTGAGTTGATGATTTGGGGAAGCTTATAAATATGGAGGTCTGTGATTTAGAGAGAGAAATTGATTTCTCTTGTCAAATATACGAACATTGCTCTAATATGTATTTTAAAGAAACCTTTTATTGACCGTTAAAATCCCGTTGCATATTCATGAACCCAGAATCTGCCAGTTGGTCAAAAAACAGAACAATGGAACATTTAATGTCAGTATATATTTAGTAATTAATATGAATAAGCATAATTTGTTTTGTAAATAAATTATAAAATTAATAAGTTAAAAATGAAAAATGGTGTGGTAAGCATTACATTTCTGCATAAAATGCTTGGTGCTTGTGTACTGTTGCAGCCAGATTTTCGGGATTACGAAAGGCACATAGTTGCATACAGATGGCTGCCTGAAAAATTTCAGCCGGCTGATGATAGTTGCTGATAATGTCCAGAAGGTGTGTATGGGTTTCAGAAGCAGCAGACTTTTTAAATTGCATGAAGTACTGCCCTGGTATCAGCTGTTGGTGTCTTGATAGTAAAGAACATGTTAGTCATGTCTGTCTTGTTGTGAGTCACCATTGAGAACTATGGTTTCACACGTGTTTTTGAACTATATCAGCTTGTGGTATATGCCATTTCCAGAAGTCCCATTAATTGTTTTCGTCATTGGGAGGAATTATGATTGGCATTTATAGTTAAACATAAGGACCTGTCGTTAAAACACAATGACATATACAACTGAACAAAAGTGGTTGCGGTAGTGCACAGGTACCAAATATTTCTTAAAGGCATACCATATATGCACAGACAGAACAGCAGAATACTTTATATATGTATATGTGTGTGTGTGTGTGTGTGTGTGTGTGTGTGTGTGTATATGTGTATGTATGTGTGTCTGTGTGTGTGTATGTGTGTGTGTGTGAGATATCTTAATATTGGTATATGTTCACATTGTCAAATGATTTGCATGGTGCAGATGTTGTCTCATATAATATACCTGCTGATTGGCTTTTAATGAAAATAATTATAAAAATGGGTATAGAAATGGAGTGTTATATTTTTTCTGTTCTTCACGTCTGCTCATTCGTGAAGTTATTACACCACTCTATAGTTGGTAAATGTGCTGTTTCGCTTTGGATTTCAGCACACTGGCTACGATTCATTCTGTGACTCTTATGGTACTATTTAAGTATGCAAATAGTGTGAATGACATTCCAAAGCATAAAGTTTAATAAAGGTGCTTATTCATAATTAATTGATGTTTATGTTGCTTTTCTATGTAACAATACTTCACGAAGCATATCCCCTACAGTAGCGCACTTTGAACACTAGATGGCAACAGCTGCAAAGGGACACAGCGAAAACACCGGCTGGTTTATTTTGTAACTGTTTATGTCAAAAGATAATCAGAGGAAATACATTAACAATGTGATGTTTAAAAGTGTATTGCTTTAGAATGTCAGAGTGCAGTGACTTCATTTTTCAACATTTTTTTATCAAATCTTCTATGGAGTCAATATTAATGTTCATTATTTAAAATTGTAATCTTCCTGTCGCTGGAAAGCAAAGTAATTGTTATGTCAATACTGCCAGCTTTGTATAACTGCAAGTTTCACTAAACCACCTCTTTTTATTCTAGTGATTTTTCTAATATGAAGAAGTTATAATTAAAACAGGTGATTATATGTGCTGTGCAGGAAAGCAATGAGTTTGTGGGCTAAATATCAATATGTTAGTTTCATCCAGAACACATTGTCATAAAAATTTTTGTCATAAGCAAATGTTTTATTTTGAACTCCAGTGGTTCTCTATATGCCTTTCTTTCTCTTGTTAAGATATTTGATTATTTTGGTGTTCATTTATATCTTTAATATCTATCTAGTTATCATAACACACATTTTACTATTGTTTTGCAAGCAAATATTGATGTTGTTGTGATACTACTGAAAAGTTCTTACATAATTTTATGTTTCATGACAAGTTTTTATGTATATATATATATATATATATATATATATATATATATATATATACAGTTTGTATTCTTAGTTAGGTAAATTATGATTTCATGCAGTGTGATAGCTAAATGTTTATATTATTTAGTCTTGACATAAGGAGGGATGAAATAATATATCAAAATATATGCTCTGAGAAGTTTCCTTATTAATTTGAAAATTACAATACCTATGGTAGTTGATACTCCACCCATCTTACAAAAGTCTAACACAATACTTCAGCTGCCCAAGAGATGCTTATGATAAGGAAATGTGTAGATAAGCTTTGAACATAACTTGAAGAAAAGACTAGAAGAAAATAAAATAGATCTATAGGTTATATAATAGTTATCTCCTACATAATTTTAGAAGTAGGTAAAATAATATCTAAATAAAGGTTTGTTTTTGTTTTCTTTTAATAGATTTGAAATATAACAAAAAGATGAAAAAGAAGAAAAATTATAAGATGAAAGAATTCTCAAATATATCTCATTATTATTAATATCTTTTAGAAATATGACCCATGACTTTTCTGGTGTATTTATCCCTATCTACTTATTTATTAATTTTTAACTTTTAAAATTTTATTTTTATTTTATTTTATATATACAAGTACTCTAGTAATAGAAATGTTTGAACTCTAAGGTTGTGGTCTTAATTTAATTACTTAATAGACCCATAGTAACATGTGTACATATTGGAGAGTTAATATGTTCCTAGTTTGTTGGTCTAATAATATATTAGGCAGTTGCATTGGTGAATAGTAGTCTTGTGCACTAATTATGATAGCGGGTGGTATTGATGATTTATTCATCAATCCAGGAACTAGATGTTTCATGGTTAGTTTTGTATATTGTTCTGTTTTTATGTCCTCTGAATTTTATCCACTGTATAAGTCCAAAATAGTATATATTTGTCAAAAGTATAACTTAATTAATGTCTGTGTTTAAATGTTTATCTTTGAATGTAAATGGTCTTAACAACCCTACTAAGAGAGGAAAATTGGCTAAATATCTGGCTTCTAATAAAGCTGATATTGTATTTATGCAAGAAACACATATTATTCAGAAAGACTTAGGCAAAATATCTTTAATGGATATAATATTCTAACTGAATCTCATTTCCAAACTAAGAGAAGAGGAACAATGATTTTATGGAAGAAATCTTTACCAATTCCTAAAATAATTGATACTTTCTCTGATAAAAATGGCATGTTATGTTTAGTAGTATTGGAATTAAATAAGAAATATTTCACTTTAGCCAATGTCTATTGGTTACCTGGTATTGGTGCTAAATCTGCAAATAAATACTTGGAAATAATATCAGCAAAATCCAAAGGAGATATCATCATGGCAGGCGATTTTAATTGCATCTTATCAGTTAAAGATAATACTAAAGGTAGTAATGTTGTATATTAATACAAGCCCCAGCTAAAAAAATTATTAGTTTTGTCTCGTTATAAAATCTTAAAGATATAGATGTGATCAAAGAACAGAGTTCTCTTAATTTTACACATTTCTCTTATAGATACGGCACTCAGACAACCACTGATAAAGTGTTTATATCTGATAACTTAATACCTAAGACACATGATGTTTTCATCACTTCCTGCCCTCTGTTAGACTGCAATGCCATAATATTTAAAATGAACATTAAACCGAATGATCTTATTCATTGGCAGAGACTATCAGCTTATATTATTAAGATAAAGGGATTTAAGGGAATGGTGTATTAATGAATTGAATTATTTCCTTGAAATTAATAATACTATTGATACAAACAAAATAATTATTTGGGACTCTTTAAAGTCTTATCTATACAGGAAAATAAAAACCTGGTATCTTCATAAGAGGAAAGCATGGGACAAAGAATTATTTGCCATACAATTGAAAATTGACACTTTAAAAATGAAACTACACCCTAAAGATATGGGTTCTAATTTGGAATTAAAACAACTAAACCTTGACTATTTAGAAATCCTTAGTCATAAATTAACAATTAATCTAGAAAGATTAAAATTACAAACATATTCCTCCAACCCCAAACATATGTGCAGATTAGCAGTTAAAGTGAAAAAATTGACTAAAAATAGACATTTAACAGAAATAATAGATACTTCTAAACACAAATCAAAACACTTTTCAGATCTAAAAGAAATTTTGGAGATTTTTCGTTCCTATCATGAATCCATGAATAAAACAAATCTATACTTTAATAAAAGTAATTCAAAAGTAGAATTTTTAAGAAATAATATCAATAACAAACTTTCTAAGGAACAAAACAATAGATTACTTAAATCAATATCATTGACAGAAGTTAAAGACAGAATACAAAATCTTAAAAATAATAAAGCCCCTGGTCTTGATGGTATAATAGGAGAATTATATAAAATCTTCCCTGATAATGTTTTGAAAATATTAGTAATAGCACTTGAAGAATTTCGAACATGTGGTAAACTTTTTCCTTCATGGAAATATTCATTAATTTCTCCCATTCTAAAGCAGGGTAAAGATTCTAAACTTGTTTCCTCATATCGCCCCATTTCCTTGTTAAATATTGACTATAAAATATTCACTTCTATATTAGCTAATAGACTAAATCAAATGATGCCGACTTTAATAAACAATGATCAGGCAGGTTTTATATTAAACAGAAAAGTTCATGATAATATTTTTAGACTCCTAACATTAATAGATTTTGCAAATAATAAAAAAAAGAACTTTCAGTCATTAGCCTAGACCTAGATAAAGCATTTGATTCTATTAATTGGACATATTTATACATGGTACTAGAAGAATTTAATTTTTCTCTGATTTTATAGATTTATTAAAGAAACTATACGAATGTTCTATAGCTTATATTAAAATTGGTGCCTTTTTGTCTGGCCCACTTAAAATACTAAAAGGCACTAGACAAGGTTGTCTTTTGTCTCCTTTATTATTTGCATTATCAATAGAACCCTTTGCCAATTTTATAAGAAACAATGTCAATATAAGAAGTTTTGAAGTGGATGCAAACTATTCCTCTAAAATTCTACTTTTTGCTGATGACATCTTATTAACAATTGGCAATATTGATTTATCGATTGACCATGTTATTAGATCATTAAAACTCTTCAAAGAGATCTCAAGTCTTAGTTTTAATCAGAATAAAACAGAAACTATTCTTATAAATAAAAAATTAAGTAACACCTTATCTATTCATAATAATTTTAATTGGACTAATGACACATTGAAATATCTCGGGATTTATATACATACTAAATGGAAAGACACTATAAAAACAAATTGTAAAATTTTGTTGGAGCAAATTAGAGAGCATATTATTAAATGGAATAAAATGCTCTTTACCATGGAAGAAAGATTATCCCTGATAAAGATGATTTTATTACCAAAAATTCTATTTTTTCTTGAAGCACTAGTAGCTCCTCCTTCTAGGAAGCAACTAAAATGTTTAAATTCTTTATAAATTAAATTTCTGTGGCATCCTCAAAAACCAAGAATTAAATATGACTGGCACAATAAAAATTGGACTGAAGGAGGAATTACTTTTCCTAATCTTGAACTTTATGCAGATGCTATTATTCTTAATATAACAAGTTTATGGTTAAGTCCGAAATACTCTTCAAATTGGAAATATTTACATAAAGCAATCCTATTAAGTAATATTGAATCTGTAACTAAGGGTATAGACTGCTCTGAAAATAGTAAGTTTTTCGTAGTAATTAAAGAATTATTTTTTAATAGTAAGGTGAAAAATTTAAAATGTATTCCTATAATTAATTATAGCTTGCAAAATTTTAAAAAAGTAATAAATAAAAATCTACTAACTAATAATTTGTCCATCTTAATGTTCTCAATAATCTTAACCAATGATTGTTTGGACTCCTTTAACATGGCGAAAATAAAAATTATGGAAGAAAATGGTTTAATATTTTGGCACCAATTTTTAGGAGACAATAATATTCATGACATCACTTATCTCTTAGCTAGATATAATGCCTCCCATAATAATTGGTTAAATATACAAATCTTTAGAGAGTTTATCCTAGCAGAATCCAAGCGATATCACTTTTATGGCATAACAGATCTTCCCAAAAAGTTATCTATCCTTTTTGAATTTTCTCATTTAGGATATAATGTAGGTATTTCAATATCTAGATTTTATAGTATTCTTAGATCTGATTCAATATAATCAGAAAACAATTTATGGAACTACATGATTAATTTCAATAACACACAATTATCAGAAAATGATAAAATATTAATTCTTAAATCTGTACATTATACATCTTCATCTACATATTGCAAAATTTTCACTTGTAAATTTATCCATAGAAGTTTTATTATTCCACAAAAAGCCACTAGAATAAACAAGAAGGACTCTTGTAGATGTTGGAGATGTGATGAGCTATTGGATGCTGATTGGGCACATATGTTTCTAGAATGTAGAACAGTAACACCATTTTGGACTGAGTTTAAAAACTTTATTAAAGCTTTGTGGTTAGACAGATGTGAAATTTCTAATTCTTTGTTGCTTTTTAATGCACCAATGCCAAGGTATGTTCCATTAAATCAAATGAAACTTCTTTGGACCATTCTTGCTATAGCAAGAAAAATCATTACCAGAAACTGGAAATGTAGAAATATCCTCTCTTTTAATGAATTTATATCTCTTAATAAGATTATTTGTAGTAGGGAATTACAAACAGCTTTGCTGCGTACCTCAAATGTGACTCATAAACAAATTGCATGGATAAAGCTCAAAAGACTATTAGACAAAATGTAATCTTTATTGAAGATTTAGCAACTATTTTGGACTCTGTATATAGTTTGTATTAATACACTGTGTTTCATTACTTGTGAAATTTATGTAATTGTTTTTAATATTTGAAAACCAATAAAAACAATTAAAGAAAAAAAGAAAATATCAACTCCATATGTCACTATGCACTACTGTGAAACACAGTGATTTATGGACAAAGGTACACTCTAACATGATTATCATACATAAGCTGCAAACTAGTACTTATTAGTGACACTTATAGGTGGTCTGTTATTTTGGATGCCAAAATGCACATCAGGGAAAAATGAACAACAGACATTTCAGCAGTTTGAATCACTTTTTCCAGTACAAAAGCAACAAATATGTAGGAGATAGCACAGAGGTATACATTAGAGTGTTAGGAGATAGAGCAGTTAAACACTTGTGAATAGTTCCATTCTGAATATTCCATCTGACTGAATGATTGTTAGGTAAAATTGTTGTGCAGTATTAATTGTGCTACAGAAACACATACAGATGTATCATACAGCACTCATACATCTGTTTATATACAGGCAGACAATTGCAGCCCACTAACACAGGACAGTCACTCCCTACCCAGCCAGGCAGCAATAGTCTTTGTAACTCCAACACCTACAGCTGTACACTTTTGCACTTATGCACCTGTTCACATACATATCTTGCAGAAGATGGCAGCCCACTGACAAAAAGACAGTTTGTCCTCACTAACTAGGCACTCTTAGATAGTGTGTACAACATATGGTGCCCATGTGCTGACACATCCAATCAAAATGGACTGTACCATCCTGTAATGTATTTACTGTGACATAGTTACCTCTGAACATCCACATAATCCTTACCAATCTATGTCACCCTACTCCCTTAAGTGCATGAAAGTCCTCCAAAGATGATAGATTGCAGAGGCTGGAGAAAATCAGGTTGAATGTCAGCAGCTATTAGATAAGGGGTGTAGGTTAGGATATTTTACTAGAAATGATGTTGAAAAAAAGTTTGGCATAGCTAATTGTGGTATGGCTGTTTTATTGTGTAGTCAAAAAGAACAAACACCACTGCAATAAAGTGAAGCTTGTAGACCAACGAAAATCAGGAAAAGAAACAGCTTCACAGCACTGAGTTAAAGTTTTAATACAACTGTCATATACCAAAGCTTTTATTGCGTACCCAAAATACACAAGGGTCTAGATAATTTAAGTGGTCGCCCTATAGTGTCTGCCCATAAATATGTTTTACATAATATTGGGATATTTTTGTACAGATATCTTTTGCCTTTTGGATTAAACATTCCCTCTCACATAAGGGATACACAGGATTTTTGACAGAAAATTTTGACTATACGATGGGTGCATGACATGTTTTGTATGACTCTTGTTGTCAAAAGCCTCTACACTAACATCCAGCATAGACATGGAGTGAAAGCATTACAATAATTTTTTGGGAGACTCTCCCCTATCGAACTGTGTAATATGTATTGTGTTATTTTGCTTAAAAAATCTTTTTTTTTTAGTTTCAACAATGCACTTTTTCATTAGAAACAAAGTTCAGCTATGGGGGCATCTTTTGCCCCTAAGTATGCAAATTTAGTTATCGTGAAATTTGAAATGGAGTATCTATACTTACATGAATTTTTTGAAAACGTGATTAGATATTACCGTTATATAGATGATTTAAATTTTTTATGTAAAGGTGGTATTAATTTAGTTGATCAATTTATACAATATTTACAGTATAATAGGTTTCAGTTTAAATTTGAAGGTTTGCAGTTGGGTTCACAGATTAATTTTTTAGATGTGTCACAGTTTATAGAATGTTTGAGGAAGGCAGTATATACTTGCATAGATCTAGCTGCCGTCTCTGTCATCTTGTTACTTTGTTACATTATGGGGAATTTTTAAGATTTAGTAAGTTATGTAGTCAAGATGTAGATTTTTTTAATGAAGCACATAAAACTGTAAATATGTGTATGGGAAGGGGCTATGTTAGGTAAGATATTTTAAAATCATTGCAGAACGTTATTTCTGCTAGAAGGAATGACGTGGTTGATGTTAGAGAAAAAGGAATGAGTCATAGTTAATTTATTGTGATAGATGATGGAAATAAAGATTATAGCAATAATAGGGATATTTATTTTGTAACTATATACAGTGGATATAAAAAATCTACACACCCCCGTTAAAATGCCAGGTTTTTGTAATATAAAAAAATGAGACCACAATAAATCATTTCAAAACTTTCCCCACCTTTAATGTGACCTATAACCTGTGCAATTCAATTGAAAAACGAACAAATCTGTTAGGAGAAAAATATAAAAATAAAAAACATACAATAAGCTGGTTGCATAAGTGTGCACACCCTTAAACAAAGCATCAAAGAGATCTCATTATTGAAAGGTATCAGTCAGGAGAAGGGTACAAAATAATTTCCACAGCATTGGATATACCATGTAATGCAGTGAAGACAGTCATCAAAAAGTGGAGAAAATATGGGACAATAGTGATATTGCAAAGAACCGTACATCCCTCCAAAATTGATGAAAAGACAAAATGAAAACTGGTTAGGGAGGCTGCCAAGAGACCTACAGCAACACTGAAGGAGCTGCAGTAATTTCTGGCAAGTACTGGTTGTGTACTACATCTGACAACAATCTCCCATATTCTCCGTATGTCTGGACTATGGGGTAGGGTTGCAAGACAGACGCCTTTTCTTACATAGAAAAACATCAAGGCCTGGCTAAAATTTGCAAAACAATACATCAAGTCTCCCAAAAGCATGTGGGAAATGTGTTATGCTCTGATGAGACCAAGGTTGATCTATTTAGCCACAATTCCAAAAGGTACGTTTGGCAGAAAAACAACACTTCGCATCACCAAAAGAACACCATCCCCACGATGAAGCATGGTGGTGGCACTATCATGCTTTGGGGTTACTTTTCTTCAGCTGGAACTGGGGCTTTAGTTAAGGTGGAGGGAATTATGAACAGTTCCAAATACCAGTCACATTTGTCCCAAAACCTTCAGGCATCTGCTAGAAAGCTGAAGATGAAGGGGAATTTCAGCTTTCAACATGACAATGACTCCAAGCATACATCCACATTAACAAAAGAATGGCTTCACCAGAAGAAAATTAAAGTTTTCGAATGGCCCAGCCAGAGCCCAGACCTAATTCCAATAGAAAATCTGTGGGGGTGACCTGAACAGGTCTGTGCACAAGAGATGTCGTTGCAATCTGACAAATGTGGAACGCTTTTGCAAGGAAGAGTGGGCAAATATTGCCAAGTCAAGATGTGCCATGCTGACAGACTCCTACCCAAGTAGACTGAATGCTGTAATTAAATCAAAAGGTGTTTCAACAAAGTATAAGTTTAAGGGTGTGCACACTTATGCAACCAGCTTATTGTACATATTTTATTTTTTATATTTTTCCCCTAATGGATTTGTTTGTTTTTTAATTGAATTGTACAGGTTATACGTTACATTAAATGTGGGAAAAGTTTTGAAATGATTTATTGTGGTCTAATATTTTTATATCACATAAAACTGGCATTTTAACAGGGGAGTGTACACTTCTTATTTCCACTGTAGGTGCCATGCCTTTGTTTATAAATTGCACAACAAAGAATGATTTCCTCATTACTGTAGACACATGATGGTCAAAGGCTTGATTACTGTGTATGTGTGTCCCCAAATTTCTGACTACTGGGTTAATTCTTTGGTGTGTTTTGTCAAAATGATAGCTACCAGGGGTGGATGACTACCCAAAGGATACTATTATAAATTTCTTGCCATTTAGTTTTAGTCCATGGCTCTGACACAAGTTATTTGTCTATGTCAGCTCTTGCTGGGGAACATTTGGGTTGGTGGGTGATTTTATGACTGTTCCTAATCTGCTATTATCTGCAAATTAAGTCAGTCAGAGGCCCTTGGTATCGGTCTTGACTTCAGTGAAGTAAATGCCAAAAAGGAGCAATCCCAGGACTGATCCCTGAGGGGCCCCACTTGTGACTGGACTCTTTGTAGAGGTGAACTCCCCAGTTCTAACTTTTTGGGTCCTGGCTATGAGCCAGCTGGCTATCCACAGGGTGACATAAGGCTTTATACTGAATATCCTGAATTTGTCAGTAATGCCTATGTGGGGTATTGTGTCAAATGCCTTGGCCATGTCAATGTAGGCAGTGTGAACCACTTTTTCCTCATCCATTGCTTTGTGACCTTGTCAAAGAAGTCCACTGGGTTGAATAAGCATGAAACCATATTAGGATGAGTCCAATGTTTGGAGGTTTCCTATGTTATTATTGATCATTCCATGATAATTCCTTCCATGGCTTTGCATATGAGGCTAGTGAGACTTATTGGTCTGTGGTTTCCAGGTGTGTAGATGGCCCATCTTTGTGCAGCAGGATTACTGTTGCTGTTCTCCGTTCATGGGGCACAAAGCCTGTTTGGAAGCTACATTAAATAGGAATGCTAGAGGGTCTGATAGGACATGTGTCATTCTATTTAGAAGGCATGCTGGTATATTGTCTGGGCCCATTGATACAGCGTTCTGGCCATAGAAAGAGAGCATTAAGGACCTGTTCTCTTGTGATAGTAGGGGGAGTTATATTTGATATTTCCTAAGACGAGGTTGAGGGGGAGAGAGGGGTAAAGTTAGAGCTGAATTTGTCTGTCAGTAGGTTTGTTATATCTTCTTGTGGTTGTTCTTGGCCTGGGAGGCCAAATATGCCTCAAATTTGGATTTGGTAGAGTCTATTTGTCCTCTAAGTTCCTTATTTAGTGTGATGAGGGTGCTATTATCCTGCTGGGTACTATGCCTGCATTGTACTGTTTGACCAACCTTGAGGTAAATTTATTTTGATGTAAATCAAGACATCACCACCTTTAGTCCCTTACTGTGTAGTAGCTGGTCTAAATGTGTGGAAGGCATTATTGCCTTGCTCTGGCAGTATGCTCTCTGCAGCTTTAAACCATGTCTCAATGACTGCACAGACGTTAGCATACTCTAGGGTAAGAAGAATTTGAAGGGAGCAGTTTTTTGTTTAGACTCCCAGCACTGAGCAGTAATGCCTTTAGATTTTCTTGGTTTTGATTTGCTATGTCAGAAGGTTTGTCAGTTTGGTATTGCCTAAAAAAAAGCACTTTGGGGGAGGACAATGTTTTAGCCAATATTCAAAAGACTAGGGGGGAGAGGTGCAGACTATCAATGTCAAAGCAGCCTGGTCTGTTGACCGTCTCCTGAATGACACCAGAAACCAAGCCATTTACCAAAGTCAGTCATCTTCTGTTCATATATAGACTAGGGAGGTAGGTCTCAGGTCATTTACACCCACATGGACTATGACTGAGTTATAATGGTACTTGTGGTCCATTGACCTGAGTGCATGTGTAATATGGCAGATTCTGGTCTCGATAAGCAACTAACTGTGACTTTTTCTTTACCAGCCTGGTGAAAGGGATATCAGTGTGTCTCACAATGGAATCTCCAATGACCATAATGTTGGATTTTGTAGTAGTTTGCCTTATGGGCTTAGAAGTAAAGGGCCCATGAGATGTGGCTGCATGTGTTGATGTGGGTGTTTTTTTGAAAGACTGCATTCAGGGCTGCTGAGGGTATTTGTTATGTCTACTTCATCTAGGAGGTCCTTGAGGTTTAGGAAGGTTGCATTTACGTGCCTCAGCATATATAGGTCTATAGGTCTGCTTTGAACTGTGTGTGATGGGTGTAGTATGTGTACTACTTCAACCTGATTGACATTAGAAATGATTTTATGTGACAGCTTTGCCTCCAGTGACATATAAATATATCTCTCACATATTTTATCGGTTTGTTTGAGTATTAGCTGGTTGACAATAAATACTAGGCAATTCCTACATTGCCTTAGGATGCCCATACCCATCCAGCTGGTCAGGAGCGGCTTTAGGTCAACTGATACCCTAAGCCAAAGGGCTCCACGGCACCCCCCACCACACCAACAAGTACCCCCATCCTGGTCTACCTACACCAAATAAATACTGGAAAAGTGCCCCTACTAGAGCGGCGCCCTAGGCAGCCACCTAGTTGGCCTATGCCTAAGGCCAGCTATGCAGCTGGTAATGAAGATAGTGGTCATAGTGATCATATCTATGATAACAGGATTTTTATTTATTAGATGGTTGTTGTGAGAATATATAAAGTAATGCCAGGAGTATCTGGTTTGAAGCTCTAGGTTTGGCACTGCAAACTAGTTGCCCTATGTGCATTTAGCTATTGACAAAATTTCAAGGTTGCTTTTAGAGGAAAAATGTCAACTCAAGGTGTCTGAGTCTATACAGGACACTGTCAAACACTTGAGGATAAACTAATAAGTAGACCCTGATGCTTTACAGATGAAGCATTTATGAAGATTTTCTGAGGTTAGGTTAGACAGCAGCTAATCAAGTAGTACTTAGAAAAGAAAGAAATAGCCTTATCAAGAATATTGAAAAGGGAAGATTCCCCTAATTGGCTACAACCTGGATACAAGTAGTGCTGGTCTCACCACAGTTTCATGCTGCTGGAATACAATGCTCTTTTGCTTCTTCTCTCAACAGAAGCAAAGGAATTGCATCATTTCCAAGATGAGAAGCAGGCCACATGTTCTTTGGTGATCAGAAGTGTTGTTGTAGATGATGCAGGGGTCTTTAGGGTTATTGTAGCCTTTTTCTGGTAGATGCCTTGAATAGCAACCAGACCAAACAGGAAGCTCCCACACAGACATCCACTGCCCAATCAAGGACAATCAGGAATCAATGCCATCTGCTCTTTCTCTCACCCGGAGCAAAATATAAGTGCAACTTAACTCCAAGATGACACTTATGAAGCAGTTATCAGGCTTTCTGGTAATGAGCAGTCTCCAGAAAATGTTCCTATGCTCCTTCTGTTACCAGGAGCAAAACAGAGACACTAATCCCTAGATGACTACTGAGAGGCATAATCTGGGCTGCTATTTAATTGGTGGTGTTGGACTAGATGTTGCAGATTTTAAATATAAGATGGAAAAACTGGTTAGTATCCCAAGAGTTGCAGTGTGGACTATGCAGTTAGATATGAAAAAGTGGGTAAATTAAGCTTTAGCAATCTAAGGGAACAAATACTAATTTTAAAAGAGCAAGACAGACTGAAAGGGGGTGGGTGCTTTTATTTCTGAATCTATGGAATGCAGTCAGATGACCAATAAATTTAAATAGCTAAAGGGCAATGATTTCATAAAAAAATGAAATTTCAGTGAAAGAGCAGAGGGAAAGAAATATGTTTTCAAATTAATATAAGGTGCGGGCAACTACAGACACAGCTGAAATTCTGTGGGATTCATAAGAGACACAGTTGTGGTCTGTTTCCTAGTTTAAATATGCATTTGAAAGAAGAATACAAGAAAACCAGAGTGTAAAGAAAATAACCACAATATACAAAATATAAGGCAATGAAGTAATACAACAAAGCAAAACCAAGCTAACCTTTCCTCACAGCAGTGCATGGCAGGGTCTGAGTGAGCTGACCTGCACAGTCTACAGTCATCTGGATATAAATTCAGTCATAGTAATAAAGCGAAAAGGAAATTAAAGAAAATTACACAGAACCAAGGATCATAAAGGATAACTGTAAAAAGAGACAGAACTTCTGTATGGAATCGATAACTTACAAAAGAAAATCGACAGCACTCCAGAGTCCTGAATTAAAAAATGCTTACTGATTTGTATGATTTGAACACTCTACAATTGAGCCAAGAAAAGGACAAATTAACAAGCAAGCTGTAAGAAATCAGAAGAGAATATTCCAGGGTGATTGTTTTTCCCCACTGATATTTACCTTTCTCCTCAGTCTATAGAATTGTTTACTTACAATACTAGGCTGTGGGAGCAGTCCTGTCAAATGGCATCTGGTCTCCTTCTTGTGGATAATCTAAAACAGTATAGCCCATCCAACAATTTATTGAAAGTGCAGCTACAACCAATTAAAACATTTTCAGATGATTTAAGAATGACATAGTTTGTCTACAAATATGCAAAAGCAATATTTATAGCAATAAAACCAAAACATCAAAAAATATCAACCTAGAAGAGGAATGAGATGCAAAAGAAGTGGAAGAAGATCGAGTATATAAATATCTTGGAATAGATAAAATGGCTGCAATACAGTATGAACAAATAAGAATATAGTTTAGTAATAAATAATTTCAGAGTAAAAATAGTACTGAAAACTGCTTTGTATTCCAGGAATAAAGTTCATACTATAAATCAATGTACCTTCCCTGATATAACTTACATCCTTGGAATGAGTGACTGATGTAAAACAAAAGTGCTGTGTCTGTTGGATAGGAAAAGAAGAAAACTACTTCATGCTTTTCAAATTATATGAAAAATAATGTTTCAAGATTATACCTCTCTCAATCTGAACATGGCACAGGAGTCCTTGAAACTGTCTCTGTGTGTAAGGCAGAGCTTGTTGGACAGTATACATACCTGTTGACATCATTATTAAATCCAAATACAGTGAAAGCTCTGAAGAATGAAACAATCAAGTGTAAGATGACATTCTTAGTTAGATTAGCTGAAGCGTTTGGGTAGGGAACATGTATGGAAATCGATAAGAACATAATATAAACAGACAGTGCTAAAAAACAAAACAAATAATAAGAAGCTCACAATTGCAAGGACAGAAATTAAAATTGGAAAGTCCACAGATCTAGTGGAATATATAGAACACTGCTGAAACAACTCCATGTTGATCACGATTTGATGCATGAATGGCTGGGTAAGGTGATGTGAATTTAAACCAAAGGTTGAACAGTTAATAAAGGCAGCTCGATACAGTGGAATACAATAGTTCACGACAGACAAATAGGTTTTGCAGCACAGAACTAAAATCAGTTGTACTTCTTGTTGCAGGCTGCAGTACACTTAATGGCTGATATACTGTATACTGAATGGCATAATAATCTGGCAAGGTTGTTACCCTGGAGACCACACAAAGAATATGACATGTGCATATTAGAGACACTGGAAACATGAACCATAAAGCATTACTGAAAAAGAGGAAGTAATGTTTATGCAAAATCATCCAATATCAAAAGTTAAGAAAGGGAAAGCAAGAACTCAATATTGTAGATAAATAGAAAATGAATATACTCTCTCTCCTATATAGCTGTACTAGGTCATACTGTCTTATTTGATCTCTTCCATCTTTCTGTCCCATCCCTCTAATTACTAGCATGAACTGACCTGCCCCCTCTTCTCACTTTCTTACATATCTTGCTCTTTACCACTGTTGTCTAAGCACTGATCTTTTTACTCCTTACAATTGGTAATACTCTACAAGGAATATGTTTACTCCCTATGTGAAATCGCTGCGTGTAGTAGATAAGTTACCACTGCTCTATGGTACAAATAATGCCACTGTCTTATATAGGCTAGAAACCTATATAACGTAACTTTTTCTCTGCCTATGTTAAAATACTGTAGTCACTTGGAATGTTACTGTTTTAATTATGGTTATGTTACTGTTACTGTATATGTGGTTATTTGTGCATTTCTTTTTGGAGCTTTTCTTCCGGGCCTCCGCTGAAAATGGTTCCTTGGCCCAGATGGACATTCCCAGTAAACAAATGTATAATAAATAAAATAAATAAGACCCAATAATAACATTGTGTTCCACAGCAAATATACTGAAAGACATAAGGGCTATGAAATATCAACACTTGAGCAATGTGAAATCACATAAATATAGGTCCAGTGGTAGTACAAGCAATCTTGCTAATGCAAAGTGTACTTAAAATGTTACCAATATGGATAATTCACAATGAACTACAGAAGGAGGTGATTCTGAGTACATTGTGGATGCTGAGAAGAGCACTTGTGGCAAACATCAAAGAAAAATTGATTTAGGTTCATATGTAGGTTCCAGAAGACCTCTGAGGAGTCTAACCCAATTTCTCAAGATAACTGGCTAAGTAACTTGCTTGAAGTCACTCTGCAAATAAATAGAAGCTGAGGAAATCAAACACTGGACTATAAGAAGCAACTTTATAACACTGCACTGATATACTCATCTGAACTAATTGTCATGCATATAAGAAATAATGATTACACACTGGTTTTAATTTTTCATGAAGTACACAAACTGAGCGCCTAGACTATGTATTTATTTCTTTTGTTTTATCTAACTGGGTAATGTCGACTGGATACAAGTGTTCATTTTCAGGGGTAACCTGGAAGCACTAGAACAAGCCAGCACTTTTTCCATAGTTTTTGTTCCTTTACAGACCCCCCCCCCCAAATAACCAACATGTGACCAAGACTATGCACTAGTCATGCCTCTCTTCACCACCTTATTTGTGTGTGCTAACCCTAATCCTAACCCAGCATTACACATTACATCAGTAAAAACACTTCCACATTGCAGGTAAAGTATGTCTGCCAGTAAGTAGCCATTTTATACACTGATCACAGAAGGAGCTTGTCTGTGATTAATGTAGTTTTGGTGAGTTTTTTCTTTAGGAGAAATGTGTTTCTGATATGCCAGCATTGATATAGTAAATATTGATGCTTCTGAGTGACTGCATTTAGTAACATACTCATAAAAATAAACATTCTCCATAAAAGACTGTAAGAACTGTAGCATTAATGCTGACTAATTAAAATAAGCTTTAGCAGTGGATATGATGCTGAGGTGTGTACTAAAGGTTTCTTCAGACAAACTCTTCATAATGTACTAAGACAATTTGATAAAGAAACGATTTAGTACATCTCAACTACAATCATACTTCTGAACTAAACTCAATAGATGATTAATAACAATAACATTGAACAGACCATTAAAACACTAGCTAGGAAAAAGTAATATGTCACACCAATTCTCCATTTCTGAGTTCAGCATCTCTGTTATGAAGTGGATCATACTAGTACAAGTTTTGAAGTTAAAGCAACTCTAACAACATTAGCACCTTTGTACATTCTGGTACTTCAGTAAGGGTAATTTTTAGGTGTAAATATTGTTCTGTCAAATATATCTTCTTATTTCTGCTTTTCCTAGTTAGGGGTCGCCACAGTGGATCACCTGCCCACTCATGATTGGCAGTGGAGTTTTACGGTGTCGAGTTGCCAGCCTGGCACCCAACCTTCTGCAGAAAGCACACACATGCCCGCACTCATGCCTAGGGCCAATTTAGAGTGTCCAATCCACCTACAACATGTCTTTGGGAGGAAACCAGAACACCCAGAGGAAACCCACATGGCCACAGGGAGGACATGCAGACTCCGCACAGAAGGCACCCCAGCCAAGGATCGAACTGGAGAACCTCTTCCTGTGAGACGACAATGTTAACCACTGCACCACCGTGGCCGCCCTATAAATATTGTTCTGTCAAATAAATACTAGAAATATCTACTTAAATGCTCCCTTTGGTATGTACCTGACTAGGTATATTCAACAACTTGGATGCACCAGAGGTTCCTCCCAAGAAGAATACAATTCATAAACAACGTGGAATACACAGACTGCCTCAAGGTCTTATTTGTATACTCATTCTCCTGCAGACTATAGAGTGGTGATCGATGCCTGGCTTACAATCATAGTCTGATCCAGTACTGACGGACTTGTTACACATCCACAAGACAACAGCATTAGGAATACCTGATCAAAGGATGAAAACCTCACTTTCAACATAAATAGAGCATGTTGGAGAAACAAGTATGTGTATCAGAGATCACCCGTAGTCTGAAACAGGCTTCCCATCCATGAGAAGCAGAGTTCATCCCTGACCCTATTCAAATGTAAATTGGACCAATAGATAGGAAACAGGAAATTTACCCCAGACTGGCACATATGTCCTTGCCAAACAGCGGTAGCTTGTAAATGCTCTGCTGCCTAAACCCAAATATAATTTATCCTGTCATTTACAAATGGGAAAACATGCCTTGGCTTAAAAAGGCTTCCTAGGGGCGTTAGCCTAGAACCTATGCTGTTGACTCTATACATATTTTCTTGAGACACAATGCAAGAAACCAAATCAGCTAATCATTTTTAGTACCTGTTTTATAATTTCTCCAAGTCTTTTGGGTTTCTAATACTATGACGGGAATGGAGTCCATTCCTAAGTCAAAGTATGAGTAAAGTTCATGAAATTAATATTGTTTCAGTCTTTGATGTCAGCCAGAACTGCTCTTTGCAGCACCCACAATGTGCCTAGTAATGACTCTGCAATTCGTACAGAGTTACATGCATCAGTAACATATCTAAGTATGATTGTAAATTCTTTGTTATGAGACTCATTGTGCCTACTACTCCTAGACCTGTCTGGTTATCCTTCTTCCATATTGCCCTCATTTCTGCTGAAAATCTTGGTATTTTATGACTTTGTGTCTGTCTGTACATAAGACCCTGTAGTAACTGTGTGTAGCAATTTCAATGATCAATGAATGCTACTTTTGTCTTCTTTTCATGGACTACTATATCTGGTTGCCTTGTATCTATTTTTTGAACTGTTGGTAATGGGTGATCCCATGTGATATAAACTTCATCATTTTCTATAATGCTTTGTGACTCATGTATTCCAGTGTTTTTCAGCCACTTCAATACCATAATATTTGCACAATCCCAAATGCAACAGTCTTGTCACATTATTATGCCTTTCAGTATACAATCCTTCTGCCATTAGTATATCACAACCAGCAGCAAGATGTGTGACTGCTTCTAATTCTGTTTTACAAAACCTACATTTGTCTGTTTCTACCGTATGTTCACTCGACTTTGTAAACCAATGTGTACATAGTCCACTATCTTGGGTCGCCAATATTAACCTTTCATCGTTTGGTTTAAATTCACCTCTCCTTAACCATCCCTACATTTGATCCTGATCAACATGAGGTTGTACTAAGAGTTTTCTATACTTATGACTATATTTATACATTTTCCACATTTCTTGCCTTCTCATCTGATCCTTCACCTTATATTCTTTCGTTTATTTTTTGGCACATTCAGTTTCTACCTGAATTTTAACTACTTCTGGTTTGATTTCCATCTTAGACTTATTCTTCTCATGTTTCAAAGCTTTTACTACATTTGCGTCTTGTGAGGTCAGCAGATATGTATGCAGTCCACAACTGCAGGTCTATACATATAATCATTTTCAAGGAGAGACATACCTCCTTCAGAATGAGGAATATATAATCTTGGTATACACTGATTTTTATAAATCATTTGATAAGCATGAAGCATCCTTCTAGTTTTCCTGTCCAACCTATTCAACACCTTTTGAGGTCAATCAAGTCACTCCAAAACTGTAACTTAGGACAGGAAGAGCAAATTGGTTTATAGCTTGGACTTTGTTCCTAGATGTCAATGTTGTTTTCAGGATTAATTTAACTATTCTAAAATATTCCTTACTATGTTTTATTCACATTTGCACATGTTTTATTGTTGATCCTTCATCAATTCCCAAATATTAATACAATTCCTCTTGTTCAAGCTCTTTTATATCACATTCTTTTCCCAAACTGATGTTTTCAGGTGTTGCAGTTATCCTGCTTTAAAGGTTGCTTTTACACATTTATCAACACCAAATTACATTCTTATATCATCTGAAAAAGTTATTTTTTCAAACACCTTTACTGAATTATCACTTGTGACATAGACACATTTCCATTCATATAACAGAAATCAAACTATAATTAATATAACAAACATTATACTTCACATTTATTGCTATGTATCATATAATCTAAGCAGCATTACATACATTATTCAATTCCTGCCCCTCTTTTTTTAAACAAGAAACAGCTTTATTAAACCATCACTTACAATATAAGCAATCATACATTTATGTAAATGGAAATGAACCACACTGACACAATCCTGGCTGCAAGCATTTTACATCCCAAACCATACTGACACACTCCCAGTTGCAAACATTATGTATCACTTATAATCTACCCAGTCTTTTTCAAGCAAACATTACAAAGCTCATTTAAATCATGCCACCTTTTAAACCTCATTCCTCCCTTGTATTTATTGTTCACACAATTCCCATTTTTTTCTATGTAGTTTGCTCCTGCCCTTTTCTAAAGATCATAATTCTAGTTGTTTTATCTCTGTTATTATATTCGCTTCTTCTTGTATAGCTGGTTTAGAGTTTGATTTCCATTTTCTAGTAATTGCTTTGTTGGCAGCCACCATTATTAGACACAGCAAGGCCTTACCACGTGTAGGCAATTCAGATTCTGCATCATAGCTCAGAAAAATCATCTGCCTTGTCTGAACAATCTGCCCACCCAGCATCTCCAACAGTGCATAATGCAGAGAATCCTTAAAGTCCACCAATTCATTGCTCTCCCAGAAAATATGCTCCCAATTACCTCTTTCTTTTCTCTCATATCACCAACATTTTCTGTCTGCCTGAGGAAAAATTCTCTGCAGTCTACTTGGGGTGTAGAACTATATATGTAAACATTTCCAGGCAAAAATCCTAAATCTTCAAGATTTTGTTGCATATTTGGGAGACATGCATATATCCTCCCATTGTTTCTTTGTGAATTGCTTATCCAGTCTCTCCTCTCAATCCTTTCTAACCTCCTCTGATTGAGTCTTATAGTTATCATGCAATATTTTATATGTTCCACTAATTATTCATCTTTTTAATGGCAGCTTCTGTTCTAGATTCTACTAAAACCTCTACCAGTGCTGGTTTTTAATTACCCCCCCCCCCATTTCTTTCTCTTTGCCTATGCTCTGACATCAATTCCTGATAGGGAAGACAATCTCTAACCTGCAGTCCAAATAAATTCTTGGCGTCTTCCCATTCTATCATCTTTCCCTCTCGAGTTATTTGCTCCCAATATCTCGGTTCTTTTGCCAGTTTTCTCCAATAAATTCCAGCCCCCTCTTGCCTATTGTATATGTCACAAAAACCGGCACAGAGAGAAACAAGGTGACACCAAGAACACTCTCTGTATGCTGAAAAAACACGGAATTCACTCGAGTGATGAAAACACAATTTATTCCACGATGTGATAAAAACTCCACAGCATTAGCAGCATATACAAAATAAAATGTATTTCACAGTAACACAATATCCACAGTCAAGCGCTTTCATCCATCCGGACTTCTTCAGAACTGATTCTCCTAAATAAAGTACCTGTCAGGAAGTGAATCTGCAGTCCTAATGAAAGTGAATCTGCAGTCCTAATGGAATTTAACTTCACAGCATTACTCTAAGGAATGTCTCAGCCAAATCCTGCACCTGTTCACTGGACTGCAGATTCAATTCCTGTCGGGTACTTTATTTAGGAGAATCAGTTCTGAAGAAGTCCGGATGGACAAAAGCGCTTGACTGTGGATATTGTGTTACTATTGTATATATCCCTAATTGCAGTCATCCCTATTGGCAGAATCTCCTTTCTCCAGTCCTGTGTTGCCTTAGTTCTTAGAATACTTTATGCTACTTTATGGATATAATATTCTGAATCATTATTGTTATTCTACTTAAAGGCCTCCATCCAAAATCCCAGTCTCTCCTTGTTTCTTGAGTTGTCCCCCATTTCATCATCATCCCTTTTTACTTTGAATTGTAGTTTCCTGCTTGTGCTATGTGTGTGAGTCGTAACTGTGTAGGTCTGAAATGCCCCTTCCAATTGGGTAAATCTCAATCTGCCCTGCTCTACTGGAAGAATGAGCTTATCCCACTTGACTCTTGCCATCTTCCCCTCCCAGGTAAAGTCCTTCAGCTCTTTATTACTTGCTATCCACAACTTCTCCTCTGGTTGATAAAAATATGCCTGACCTGTGTATAAGACTAAAGGGACTAAAAACATTTTGACTGCTTGTATCTTACTATCCATACCCATATAACAAATCTTCCATTTTCTCAGTTTTTGTATCATCTTGTTTAGTCTCTTCCCACATATCATTAGCTGCCACACTAGAAGCATTTTAATCCATACTCCTAAATACTTCATTTTATTATGTCCCCATAAATATGAATATTCCTGAACCAATTCATGTGTGGGTACATAATTTACCGCTATTGCCTTTATTTTAGCTTCATTCATTTTGTATCCTGGAAAGATCTGAAACTGTAGCAAAATGTTTCACAACACTGTAATGTCTCTTTCTGGTTTTGTCAGGTATAAAATAATATCATCTCCAAATAAAGCCAGCTTTTCTTGACCACCATGCCAATTATATCCTTGAATTTCTGAGTTCTTTATTTTCTTTGGTAATGGTTGTAAATACAATGTAAATAATAAAGGAGAAAGAGACACCCCTGCCTGGTTTCTCTACTCAAGCAGAAATTATCAGAGAGGACCCCACCCATTTTAATTTTCACCTCCAATCCCTTATATATCCTCCTAATCAACCATATAATTTTTTCAGGAAATGCAACTGCTTCCATTGTCCAGCTCATAAAGTCCCTGCTTACTCTGTCAAATGCTTTCTCTGCATCAAAACCCACCAACAACAATGTTATTTTCTTACATTATGCTTCACTCTGGATCATCAGTGTTCTGTTAATGCTGTTAACTGTTTGCCTTCTTTCCACAAAACCACATTGATCCATATCTGTCAGTTTTAGCTTTACTTTTGCTAGTCTTTTAGCCATTATAGATATGAACACTTTCTAATAATGGTTTACTATTGAAATGGGCCTGTATGAAGCTGGATCTGATGGATCTTTACCCTCTTTATGTATTATAGCTACCACTGCTTTCTTCCAGGACATTGGTACTTCACCTCTTTTTAAAATATTCTTAAACAAAACCTTCCAGATCTACATCAGTTTTTTCCTCCTAGCTTCCAAACTTCCACAGGAATACCATCTACTCCTAGGGACTTTCCTGTATATTGGTTATACATTACAATTTTTATCTCATCTCCTCCCATCTGAAAAAGTTTTTACCACTTGCAGTTGTGCATTCAGTTCCTCATCTGATGAACTATACAGTTTTAAATCATCTACAAAAAGATGATAAGTCTTTACACTTTGTTGTTTTCTGGGAACCAAATTGTAGCCATGACCTAATCTGTTAAGCAGACAGCTTAATGGGTTAAGGGCAAGACAAAAGAACAGTGGTGACAGAGAGTTACCGTGGAACATCCCCCTTTGATTTTTATCCCTGGAATAATAATTTGTCCTTTATCACAGCTTAACTGCAAAGTGGTTGGCCACTGCTTCATGGTCACTGTAACATAATCGATCAGTGTAGAATGTATCTTATCCATTTTAAAGCACTCTTTTATCCATGAATGTGGGATATTGTCAAATACTTTTTTGTAGTCTGTCCATGCCATACTTAGATTCTTCCCCTTTTTCCAGTTCACCATTATGACTTTAACAAAAAATTATCCTTTGTTCCATATGACTTTCTTTTATTACCTTTTTTTTCCTATTGCTAAGATTGAGTTTTCTTCTAAATGACTATACATTCTGTTGGCATCAATTCCGGTCTATAGTTTATACATTATCAGAAGGCAAGTTGTTGGTCTATAGTTTTTAGGATAGCTTGCAGGTTCGCTCTTACGTAGCAGCATTGTTTTTACTGTTAAACAAGCTGGTGTCTGTTCAGGGTGTGCTTATAGATAGTTCTTACTCATGGCTAAATCTTCATGCAGAGATGTTAATACTTTAAGCCAGAAGTTAGATACTGCAACTGGGTCTGGGGTTTTTCAGTTAGGAGCTTTTCTTAAGTTTGTTAAAATCTCTCTGTCTGTTTCTTCATCCCATTTCATATCCTCTACATTTGAGCTTCTAATTATTTTGTTTACTTCTTCTATCCATTAAGCGTCTTTGTTATGTTCCACAGGATCTTTATAGATATTTCTCCAAAATGGATCTTTTTCTTTTTTTGGTGATGTTTCAATTCCTTTTGCCTTGTTTCCCAATTTTCTATATAACTTTATTGGGTTATCAATAAATTGCTTATTTTGTACTTTTCCTTTATATTTATCTATATATCTTCTAAGTTTTTCTGTCTGTGCTGATATTTTTAGTTTATTATTTGAGATAGTGCCTGATAGATCCTGATCTGTTATAATACCGCATGTTGCTTTTATCATGTCTATCTTTCTGAGTATTTTTGTTGAGCTGTTCTCTCTTCTTTTACTCTTCTAACAGTGACCCTTCTTGTCTTAATTGCTTTATAGTTTTCTCTGCTTGATACTTCCATGATGGCATTTGATTTCTGCCCTTCCTTCCCCTTACTGCCCTGTGTTCTTGTGGTAAGACTTTATCTGTTATTAATTTAGCTGCATAGTAATTTACCCTATTTACTTCTGTTATATCACATGAAACTCTTTGACAGTCCTAATTAGTGTGTTTATTTGTTTTATCAAACTTCTAACTTTTTCGGGTTTATTAGCCTTCTGTAGTCTATTTCTTTCATTGATCTTAATATGTCTGTCCATCTCTATTAAATCAAGCAATTCTTCTCTTAGATCATTTTCCTCTAAACTGAGGGAACATTCTTTGCTCTTCATTTCCTGTGGGCATTCTATAGAAAGTTCCAGAGTATCTTCCTATTGACACACATTCTCTTCAGTTTCATCCTGCATCATCCATTTCATTTTCCTCACTGGCCTATCACTCCACAACATTAACTACATCAGAGTTGCCACAGTTTCCTGTTACTTCTCTTGCTGTCCAACTCCAACTGAATGTTTGTACTGGTGTCCTGTGGGAGGCTCCAAAGTATCTTCATATGGCAAATGATCAAATTCTTCCTGCTCCACTGGTTTCTCCTTAATTTGGGTGTCCATTGCTCTATCCTGCTGCAATGTTATCTGAGTTAAATTCTCTACACTAAATCCTTCATTTCACAGATAATCCATAACCTCAATGTCTATTTCTTTAACTTCTTCATTGCTAATCTTCTTTTTTACTTTTTCTCTTTGCTTTCTTATTTTTATATTGTAAACTTTTCCATGTCCAGATGCCTTTGCCTTTGGTCTCCTTTGTCTTTGGTGCTGCTCTTTTTTAATGATTAGTTTTGCTTTCCCCTTTGCATAGATACTGCACCATATTAAATCTCTTTTTCTTTCCCATGTCCATATTTCTTCTTCAGATGTCCCCTGATTCCCCTTTTTCTCCTAACTTTGTGGACTTGTTCCATTACACTGTGAAATAACCTGTACTAGACATTCTACACTAAATCATTCACTTTGCAAATATTCCACAACTTCAGCTTCTTTTTTTTAATTTCTACTTGACTAATCTTCTGTTCTATTCTCCCGCTTCATGATCTTGTTTTTTTTTTTAATTTTTCATATCTGGATGCCTTTGCCTATATATCTCTTCAAATATCTTTGGGGCTGCCTTTTTTCTGTTGATTCATTTTTCTTTCTCCTTTGCATAAACATTTCACCATATCAGATCTCTTGTTTTTTCCCATGTCCATATTTCTTGTTTGCACCTTTCAAAAGTCTCTAGATTTTGTTCATTATAATTTTGCAAATCCTCAGTCACTTCCAAACAGCCCAAGGTTTCTTGTATTTTTCAAGTATTTTTCATGGATCTATTATATTAATGAACTCAAATTTGCATTTGACAGTTTTTCCCTTAGAAAATGTTTCTTTCTTCGAATTTACCTCTTAATCTTTTCTTATATCTTCTGTCTGGAAATTATGGGCTTCTTGAATAATAGTAACAATACATAATTTCTTTTTTATCCTCAAAAGTCCACTCTATCTTACATGTGATAAAATAATCAACCAGATTGTTTGTACAGATAAATAAAGAGATATCTGATTGCACATTGTATTTATCTGTATGGTCTAATATGAGCTAGATTCATAGGTTCATAGGTTCATACTAGGCTATCTGCCCTAGGGCATTTATAAGCCTAGCCAGAGTGTGTTTGGCTTTCGCCACCCATTTTAAATTAATTTTGCTATGCCCTTTTTCGAGGTTAGTATACTGTGCCTCTGTCTAACAGTGACACATCTAGATAAAGTCCTGTGTCAATATCTTTCACAGTATAGGCAAGCTAGATTTCCAGTGAAATAATGTTTTCCCATTTGTCATATCTAAACTAAAGTACGTGCAGAGCCTACAGTTTAAGTTCTAATCCTCACATACCTCAGAACAAGTTATTTTACTTCAGTATGGACTCACGATCAGAGAAGCAGAACAAAACCCAAAGATGGGATTTCAAATGGTCAAAAGGATTAAAGCTTAAAGGTTACAAGAGATGTCTCAGTGGAGATAGTTGATTGGAAAACATGGCTGAATTGTAAGCTTTCAAGTATCCCAACTTAATTTATAGCAGCCATGTGTCTCTGCATCAGAAATGCAATTCAACAACTGTGTCCTGTTCCCAACCAATTGTCCTGGAGGGCAATGTCTCATACCCTCTAATCCCGAATCACCTTGAAAATCATGTCAAAGGTGTGTAAGAGATCAGTACTAACATTATTTAAGTTGAATATTAACCTTCCTGTGTAGTACCATGCTTGTAACCCTACTCCAAAGCAAACATGAAGGAAAGAACTACACCTGGGTTTAATATTCATAAAGTTATCGCACTGGACAAAATGTAAAATTACACAATTTTCTGCTGCACCTTGATAGCTCTCAGCCTCACATATAGCCTGGGGCATTACAAAACTTTATATCACTGAACAGCTTAAAACATTTCACCTAACCATCTCAGTTATTTACATGCCCCAGCAAAATAGCATTCAGTAATCCAACACTGCAAACCCAGACTCGCAAATCAGAAGTCATTATGATATGGCAACAGCACACTATGAAGGATTTCAAAAGTTCAAAAACGTTTAGTGATTCTAACATGACTGAAATTTATGTAATTGTGTACAAATGCAAATTTCTGTTATCTTTAGACACCACCAATAAAAAAGTATCCACATTGATTTCTATGCTCCACATTTTCAAGCCAAACACACTTCCATTAATGAACACTTAGGTTCCTTATGACCTCAGTAGCAGCCATCTTGTATCACATTAGTGGAAGAATTCCATAGATATGGATGCTAATTTAACTACAATAAATTGAATATTGCAAATAAGTTAAAGAGTCTGATACATTTCAATAGAAAAATAACATTGCTCTATAGCCTACTAAGGTAAAAGTGTGTTAAAAGTAAAATGTTATATCTCTTAAAGTTGAATTTTACTTACAAAAGGATTTAAAGATGTCATGTTACTATGCTATCTACAGAAAGTGAAATGCTTTATATATCTATATATATATATATATATATATATGTGCTCCTCTGTAAAAAGATAAATGTATAAACTTGACAGGCACAGTAATAATGATAATCATGACTGCTCAAGCTGTAGTGCAATATGCATCATTTTGAGCTTGGATTAGTCTCTCAGCCTTCTCCCTCATAGTTTGTCTTTAGTTCACCTTTGATGGGTAAATACTACACAACCCAAACACTGATCATAGCTTAATTATTTCCCTTTGCAGCTATAAGGCTACAATTTTTATATTCCTTTACGCGTGACACAATATGAAAAAGTGCTACTTCACATACTCGTGTTCTATATATGTGCCCTGAAAAGCTGTGTCATCTCACTTTTCTGCATATTCATTGCTGTCCTGTGTGTTTTACATCTAGGATAAATATGCAGCAGTGGGTTCCATGGCACTGGCTATGCATTGCATTCATTGAATGCTGCTTTTGGGTTCATAGTTGGTCAAGTCCTGGGTAGGTTTAGTGGAGGAGTGGTCAAATTCTTTTTATTGAATTTAGGTTAGTGCGAGTGGCTGGAAATGCCACATTTTTTTATTTAAAAAAGTTTTGGCAGTTAAGCTGAGTGTTTGATCTCGTGTGTGAGTGTGTGTGTGTGTGTGTGTGTGTGTGTGTGTGTGTGTGTGTGTGTGTGTGTGTGTGTGTGTGTGTGTGTGAGTGTGCGTGTGCGTGTGCGTGTGTGTGTGTGTGTGTGTGTGTGTGTGTGTTTGTTTATAGTATGTCTGTGTGTCTTGTTTCATGGTATTGGTAGGGAAAAATATGTCTATGGAGCTACTGTACAGTATTGGAGTTAGAGGCAGAAGAAGCATTACAAATAATGTTAGGGCTAGCACACAAGAGTAAAATGGAGCAGAGCCCACAGCACTAGTTTTGCTCAAAAGAGGTTCTGTGAAGTATTGCTTATGGTTAAAATCAAGTGGGTCTCTGTGGAATCCAGAAAGAGGAACAACAAAATTAATTTATTTAATTTGATTAGAATAAGCTACTTGGGAATTGCACAATAAACAGTAATAATCAAGAAGTGGTTTCCAAGGCTAAATAATTGAGAGTGCCAAATACATATTGGTTGAGTTCTATCCAAGTTGGCAGCCAAATAAAAGTTTCTTCCAGATGCTCTTGTAAGTTGTCCAACAAAAGTGAATTGTGAGATATTTTTTTTTGACTAATCTCATTTTTTGAAGATTGCATCACTCAGAACAGTATCTTCTCCAAAATCTTTTCATCCAAATCTCACCAATAAAAATGCATAGAAGTTAACATGAGAAGTTGAACAATTTCAGTTCAAAATCGGCTTTATTCAAAATTACTGCTGTAAACAGCTAATGTATTGATATCTATGATGCAGGAACAATGTTCCCAAATAGGAGACATATAGACTTAATTATATGGTATTGCTGGAGGATTCAAAGAAGAAGAAAATACACATACTGAATTTCATTTAATAATAACTAAAACTGAGACTTCAAGGATAGGACCAGAAGAAACAAAATTAAAATTGTTGGAATACTTGAGAAATTGGAATTCCCTCAGCCTTCTGATTTTCCAGCATAGGAAGAAATACATGAAGAATACCCGTGTATACCACAAATTCAGACGCACAAGTAAAATAATCAGATATGTTGTATGTAATTTTTTTGACACAATAAACTCTGGGTTCCTCATTTATAAATTGACACATAATAAAACTGTGACATTTGTGCATGTTCTTCATGTCCATACTATCTCTAGCATTCTCCTCATGCTTTTCAAGAAAACCTTTTAAATTCCATCCACTGTTGTTGACAAACTTAGAGGCCTTCCCCACACACCTGAATACCTTACTGTGTCCAGTGAGAATTTTCCAGCAGTCTTTTACAACATTTTTATTTATTTATTTGTTTTATAATGGTTTGGATTCTTGGTCTGGTGCATGTTTCATTTTGGATACTGTCTCATTAATAAATCCCTGTGTTGGCTTTTTTCATGGTGGTCTTTGTGCCTAAATATTTGTATTCTATTTGGATGGAGCTTAGACTCTTTTTGTTTGGACACTGACTTTCCTAAATTGTTTGGTTTGGAATACTTTTATAGTGATAACATGAACCACTAATTCCAAAAGAATAGTGTGGGTTTCCAATAAATGATGAGACAGCAGAACTTAATAACAGATATTTTTAGTGATGTAAAAAGAAAAAAAAACGCAAAAGCAATTTAGCATCTAAACATTCCACCATATGCTTTCACCCCATTGACCCTCAACAGAACTGAATTAAACCAATTAAATTGACACTTTTATAACACATCACGTTAATTTAACTAGCATATTTTTTTAAAATACAATTCCTTTAATACAAACATGAATTTGTTTGTTAAAACAAAAAAAAACAATAATAATTCACTTCAAAACCTGTTATGCATTCTTATATGAAAAGCAATGTTAAAATATAATACTACAAATCTACATGGATAAAACAAATACTACAAATGATGCTGGAAAACATGGCTTATATAATTCATAGGATATAAATTCATAAGATACAAATTCACATATCTTCAAAAAATATAAATACCTATCAAATATATTATGTAAAAATTCACAAATTCTTAAAAAGGTATACCAGCTTTATGTTAAAATTGTCCATACTATTGTATTTACTATTATAACTTGGCAGCTCTTAATTTTAAAACAGGTGTAATAGCTACACTAGCATTGATACTAGGAAATGAAGTTATGTTAAGATGCAACAGCCAACAGAGTTCCTTTTATTTTATGGTTGTCTCCAATGCCCCGCCTCTTGCGTCCTTCTTCACAATCTCCAATATGCCAAACAAAAATTTAGAGAAGTTATTACAAATGAAAGAATGTTTATAAAGAACATTATTTGAATTAGCATTCTGAATGTCATAGTAGTGCTCATAAATTATTTTCTTAAATAATCTTTCAGTTTTATCATCATAAAAAGCACAGCATCCAGAACATTTTGCAATATAAACTAAACCAAAAGACATCAACATAAAAAGCACAGCATCCAGAACATTTTGCAATATAAACTAAACCAAAAGAGTTGCAACTACCATACTGTAAATTTGCCAACATTCTTTGTTTGCTCCCACTCAATGTGCATGTATCTTACAGAATGTAGTTGCATTGGGAGCAGCACCCACATTTAACCCCACCTTTTTTAATTTTGTTACAAAAAAACTTTGTTCCTTTCAAATACTCTTTTGATGTTTTAGAAAATTTTGTGTACAAAATGGAGTTTGTCCTCCAATGTATCCTTCACTACTAGCTGCATATAAAAAATGTCCAACTGACAGAATCCACACTATTTGTTTATTGATGTTAAAATCACCAACATAAATAACTTTTTGCTTTCATCCAAATCTATGGGGCTTCATCAACATTAATAACCCACACCACCAGTAACAGATTAAATATACTTTTACACCAATCACAATCTGCCTACAAACCTATGAACCTGCTAATGAATAATTAATGAAATTCATAACACTATAAAAGTAAATATATGTATGTACAGATACAACTAAGTCAGTAAAAATTAATAACATTGAAAAAACTCCATCATTCAACCTGTCACAATGCAATAATTGTACTAGGGAATGTTTAAATAATGATGGGTACAGGTTATTATGTTACATATCCTTTCTACCATTAAGGATAAACGATATCTCTAATGAATTATGTAAAAAAATACAACCTCTAACATAATCCTTAATTTATTTTTACTTTTCCAAATGTTTTAGCTTTCAGTTTTAAATGCTGTTAATTGATATACTGTCATTAAGACTCAGTGGTGCCACCTCATTAGGAGGTGATTGTGATTGGTGTAAAAGTATATTTAAACTGTTACTGGTGCTGGTAACTCTGATGAAGTCCCATAGATTTGAATGAAAGCACTAAGTTATTTATTTTCGTGATTTTAACATCAATAAACAAATAATGCTGATCCTTTCAGCTAGACATTTTTTGTATGCAGTTTGGTTTTGTTATTCTGGTTCCTTCACTACTAGCTGCCATACAGGGAGCACCTCTATTTTTGTTCTGTGCCGCATGAGGGGGAAAGCCTACATCTAATAATAATTTATATTTGTCACCAAGTCTGTCATGACTTCCTCACTGATATTTCTTATTAGAGTCGTAGGGTATCCCTTCTCTATGAACATGTTGGCCAACTTGATTTTTTTTTTTCTTCCTCAAACCTTCGTTTACTATAGACCATTCTTGCAAGTCTCACAAACTGACTTTTAATCAAATTCTTTTTGTATAAAAAAGGATGGTAACTATTAAAATGAGCACACTCATGGGCAAAGTATTCGATTTTTTGAGAATCAATTACTTAAGTTTTGTTGACTCAAGTTAGATAATGGATTTTTTGAAGAAAGTATTAAACAAAAAAGGGTAGTCAAAGAACTGCAATATTTTAAGGTTCCTCAATGGGGTGGATATAAATTCAGCCCTTTATAAGGATTTGATGGTATTATTTGATAAACATGGTATCATATTGATGGAACTTTTAATTCATCACAGCCAAATTGTCATTTGTGACAGGAAAATCAAGAAATGAATTAGATATGTGAAGCAATACAGTGACTACACTGCTTAATACGTGCCGCACAACCTAACAGAGAAGATTCACAACATCTGCCTGTTGGTAATTACAACAGTAACAATTTGAATGGTGGTACATATGCAAATTTATCATCTGTATAGAATACAGATGGTGACAATGTACCAGGGTTTTCTAGGGAGTCTAATAATGATTCCTGTTTTAATTTTACTGACCTGTTAGAGTTTCTGCTGCTTCTCAGATTGTAGAGATTGGCTCCCAGATCTCACAAAGTGGCAGATCCATTTCAACAGTTTCTCCCACTACCACCAGTGTACTCTCAACAATGGAAAATATTAAGAAACAACAGAGGAAAAGGAAGGGAAAAATGGGAATTTGTTTATAAGGAATGAGACCATTAAGGATAATTTGAGTGACACTATTATAGTAGAACAGGACGGAGTTGTTTCAATACACAGTGTTTTTAAAATCTTTAATTATAGTTATTTGGAACTCAACTTGAACCATTTTCATTATTCAAGAGAGGTAGGTATTAGTTTTATCTCAATTAGACATCTTGATGTTCCAGATTGTAAGAATATGCTCAACAAAATATTAAGGTTGAAAGTAATTCTGTTACAAATATGCAACATAAATAAGGTATAAAATAAAGCTTGCTTAAATGTAGAAATAGAGTTTAGTAACATGTGATCAGCATCCATACTAAATGACTGTGGCTTGAAAAATAAGGATCTTGCTTAACAGGCATGTTTTCATACAGAATCAGCAAAAATGTAAAAAGAGGATGTATGTTTTCACATTGCCAGAAAAAAGGTAATCTGGTTTCTTAAAGGCTGGACAACAGGAAAACAATCTGCATCATATGGCATTGTTAAGTAAGAAAGTTTGAAGTCAGCATTTGCACAAGAATAGATGTTCTCATACAAAGATTAAAATAAAATACCGAAGAAAAATGTGACATTGTTAAGCAAGGAAGCTTAAAAATAATATCATCAAGTCAGCATCTGCAAAAGGATGAGCAATTCTCCAAAATAGAATGCCAAGAGGAAATCTATATGTGTGTGCGTGAATAGAACAGTATATAAGATCTGTATTAATTCAGTTATGTTACAGATATCTGTGTGGGAACACACACTTGTTCGGAGGTAATTTTGTATCTCTCACATCATCCATGTTCATGAAGTAAAGTAGAACAGTACCTAAAGCTGTAATAGTAGTTTGTGTGGTTTGTTATAAAAAGTTATTTGTTACTGCACTGAGTTTGCTGCTGCAAAGTATATTCTCTCATCAGTGTATATTCTGCAAGTTTCTGAATGCAACAGACTGTGAATGCAACTATAACCAGACTTTTGATTTCAGCAAAACCCAGCCAGCAAGACTGAGTGTCTTAAGAAGACTTTGAAGCCATCACAGTAAGCATCACAGTAACAGCACCATGGTTTAGCACCATAAAATTAATTTTTCACAGATATTTAGTAGAATTAAAACTGTATACTAGGAAACTGACCTTGGACATTCAGTATGCAGAATCTATAAAGCTGGAAAATCTATTGCATAGAAAAAGGTCACAAGTTTTCACATATTTTTATGCAGCTGAAAAACACACATTGCAGATACACATTCACATAAATTTAATTTACCTGCTGCAGGATTTATAAAGCTTAAGTGCTGCTCACATATCTGTTACAATCTCATCATGTCAGATTTGTTCATGGGCATCACATACAGGATAGGCCTATGTTTGTATAATTTAATTAATTTAATACTTCTCTGCATTTTGTCTAATTATGACTTAATCATGTTTCTATAAACATCAGCATATTAAATAGTGCCCATACAAATACGTAAATTGTTGAAGTATCTTAAACGTATCACAACTGATATTCACTTTCCTCTGTAAACACATTTATTAGCGTAAGATATAAGATTTTAATTAATATAATGTTTTAGTTCACTCTTCATATAATTTTAACAACAGAAGCATGATGATGATGTAGAACAATAAAGGATTAATACCAAGAATTACATTCAAATATAGTGAGAATAAAGTACTGTCTTCAAAGGTTATTACTATTCTAATGAAGAGATTTAAAAAAAAAAAATAGCCAGCATGTACTGCTTGGATCTAAATTTAAAAAGAATTATCAAAAAAATTAATAGAAAATATGAAAAGTAATCTACTTTGGGGAGGAAACATTAATTGTTTATTAGATAAATCAGATTCTAGTGCTAGAAAAAGTCAAGAATTACTGCTTCAGCAAATGTTCTTTAAAACTGGGTAAGCACATTAAAATGAAAATATTAATACACACACACACACACACACACACACACACACACACACACACACACACACACACACACACATATATATATATATATATATATATATGTATATATATATATATATATACACACACACACACACACACACACACACACACACACACACACACACACACACATATCAATCAACCAGAGATGTTCTACGTTTGACATCTTTGCTTAGAGGTCCAAAGTGCTTCTCCTGATATCCAAGGCAAAAAACAAGAAAATAAGTATATTTTGTGATTCTAACAAGTTGACAGAAAACACCAGGAAGGACTCTGTTGACCAGAGATGGTAGAGTCAAATATACAGACCAGATACACACATTTGACCTAGGTTTCATCTTTATTATACAGACGTCTTCAGAATATGAACACATTTAACCACTCCATTGATGTTATATACACTCATACACTACAACAAATACATCCCACCCCTTCAATTACCCTAACAGACAAAGCTCAATCTAACAAGCGTATCCTAAATCTAACTTCATTAACCCTGGATAAAAATGATCATATAGATTACATGTTAGCCATGTTAGCTACTGACACCTATGAGGAAAGTAGTATTAACCAGGTACATATTGCATACCAAAAAGTAGATATATTAATTGATGATTTATTAATGCAGGGACAGATTGATGAAACCGAGCATTATTTCCTGGCAAATAAATTTCCTAAGGTCAGTAGCATTTTTGGTATACCAAAATTGCACAAAGGTTTGGACAACATTCAGTTTAGGCCAATTGTTGATGGGAAGAGGGGAAAAACATTTTTTATCAGTAAATTCTTGGATTATCACCTGCAAGGAGGTTTGAAAGTGTTTAGATACATAACTAAGGACTCCTGGGATTTTTTGTATAAATTAAAGGTAGTTCAAATTAGTGACCACACAGTATTATTAATGATTGATGTGTGTAATTTATTTTCGGTCATTCCAAATGAAATAGGGTTGCAATGGTTAGAGCAACAATTATATAAAACTGGTGTATATGAACAGGACCGTATAAATACTTTTGTTACCTTAATGGAGGTTGTATTGAAGAACAACTATATTTATTTTGAGGGCCAGTATTACAAACAAAAAACTGGAGTAGCAATGGGAGCTGCGTGTGCTCCTATTTATGAGAATTACATTATGGCCTACTGGGAGCAAGAGTATGTTTTCACCAGTGAATATATGAAGTATATACAACAATACACCCATTTTTTGGATGACATATTTGTGGTATGGGATGGGCCAATTGAAGTCATGAAGGCCTTTATAGATTATATTAATTGTACAGTACAATTTTTTAGGTTCACCTATGAATACAGTAGTGAGGAAATTTCATATTTAGATGTAAAATTGAAGGTCAATCATGTGGAAAAATGTTTGGTTTCTGGTATATACAGAAAGCCTACCTTTTCCAATTCTTACTTGAGCTACCAGAGATGGCACCCTAACCATCAGAAAAAAGCGATAGTAAAAGGACAAATGGTTAGGGCAACCAGAATGGTAAGCGAAAGTCAAGATTTTCTAAAAGAAATGTAGTTCATTAAAGGTATGTTCATTAATCATGGATATCCTGTTGAATTGTGTGATTCCATTATGGAGGAAGTGAAATGTAAGAGGTTTAGTGGTGTTTATAAGGCAATTTTAACCAATGATTACCACAATGGGGGGGGGGGGGCGCAAGTTAATACAGTTATTGTAGAAGTAAAATTAACAAAAAATGAAATTGATGTTAATACCAGTGTGGGGGAAACATTTAATTTTATCACTACATACAATTATGACATGGATCACATAGTGGGAATAATAAATAGAAATTGGAAGTTATTAAAATTGGATAGTAACGTATGGAGAAAATTGAACAACCCCCCAGAAATCGTATATAGGAAAGGGAAGTCTTTTAAACAATTGCTTGAGTCAGCTGCAAACTCCAGTTGGGAGAATGTTAATTCACACAGGAGTAAAGGGAATTTTAGGTGTGGTAGATGTAGTGTTTGTAAATATATTCTTGTTACAGGTGATAAAATTATTATTGAGGGAGAGGTTATTGGTATACATGGCCATTTTGATTGTCATGTTAAAAATGTTGTTTATATGGCTAAATGTGAAGGTTGTCCAGCTTTTTATATAGGGAAAACCTGTAGGATGTTCAGGGATAGAGTTAGTGAACACATCCTGGATATTAGGCACATGAAAAATACTAATGCCCTAGTTAGGCACATAGAGCAACATCCAGAGCACAGATTTAGATTTTTTGTAATACAGCAAATAAAAAAGGATGGTCAGGGTGCAGTATTGGATGTGCATCTTGATATTTGTGAAATGAGATGGCAATTGGCATTAAATGCTACAGTATTTCCAGGAATTAATGATAGCATAACCATATTGCCCCTATTAAAATTAAAACACATCTTGGGTTGAAAATGTTATTTATAAAAAGATTTTAAGAAAGTTTTTTTTATTTCTTATTGTTATGGAATGTTTTTTTCCAGAAATATTTTTTTTAATTTCTTAACAATATTCGTGAAAGTTAATTTTATATTTTTTATATGATTAACTATTATTGTTGTTTTTTAGACATTATGATATTATTTTGTTATGCAATTTAAGAACATTGGGTGTCATAAACAGTGTTTAGTTGGTTGTATATGAAAATGTTTATTTTACATTTACATTTTGTGTATTTAACACATTTTGATATGTAACACAATATTGTGGAGATGGATTGAAAGTATAGTTTTTTACTTCGAAGGGTTAATGAAGTTAGATTTAGGATATGCTTGTTAGATTGAGCTTTGTCTGATAGGGTAATTGAAGGGGTGGGATGTATTTGTTGTAGTGTATGAGTGTATATAACATCAATGGAGTGGTTAAATGTGCTCATATTCTGAAGAAGTCTGTATAATACAGACGAAACCTAGGTCAAATTCATATATCTGGTCTGCATATTTGACTCTACCGTCTCTGGTCAACAGGGTCCTTCCTGGTGTTTTCTGTCAACTTGTTAGTAGTTTGGATTGGTGTGTTCCTTATATTTTGTGATTCCACTGTACTTTTTAAACTGTATCTTATCTAATTGCTGAATTATTTATGCTTTTTACCATTTGCGACTGCATCATTTTCTACACTTACTTTCAACTGTACTGTTAGCCTAGATAGTATATTCTAGATTCAGATCTGTTGAATCTAGCCTATTATTGATACATTTGAGCACTAAGCCAGTCATCTTACATTAAGAAGGGCTCTCCGGCACCCTTGTGGTAGAAGAATGTAGATCCTGCCTTATCTGAGTTAGAGGATTGCTGGAGGAAGGTTCATTGTGTGTTTTCCTATTGGGAGATTAGCTTAAAAGTATGTTTTTTGCCTGTATTTATGTCTTGCATTTGCACGTTGCTGCTCACTTCACAGCTGGTGTTAGTGGTGCCCTGTATAGATGCAAACACCTTGACACACAATTTTCCCCTAGGCAACTATCAGTGGAACCCTACCAGTCATCTCTGATACACTATAGGCAACTAAGCTGTACACTGAGCAATGTTGCCACACTTACCCTCCCTAGCCTTCAACAGAATAGGACTATTTGTAAGACCTACTGCAAAAACTGGTCTAACTAGCTCACTCCCTTCATTAACAGTACATATGGAAAAACCTGCTTTAATAGATAAGGCAGTTTCCCATAATTTCTCCAGCCAGCCTGATTGACATGGGCATCCATTAATTGTGAAGCTAATTATGCAGCTTCACAATTAATTGTCCAGCTAATTATGAAAATAAAAATAACATCCCTAGCTAAGGGTAATAAGGCATTCTTTAACTATGTCCAAAATCTAAAAGGGAATGCCCAGCAATGTACTGAACTGGTAGTGGATGGTACCACTCATAATATACCAGAGGAAATTGCCAACCTGCTAGCTGACAAATTTGCTGCAAACTTCACCCTTCCCCCATTCCGTTTTTTTTTTTTTTTTTTTTTTTTTTGAAGCGGTTGTCTGATAAATTTGGATTATTTTGTCAGTTTGCTTTATGCTTGAAAGTGCTTATCTGTATTTTTATACATTTTTATTATTTTATGTATTTTATTATTGAATTAAATGATCATTTTAACTGGAAACTCTAGCCATGTTAGTTGGATCGATCTTTTTGTTTTATACCCCAGAGCATACATGACACCAGTCCTCTCCCTAGTATCTCTAGACATCAGGTCAAATCTGTGCTCTCCAAGGCAAAAAACATGGCCTCAGTGGGACAAGATAACGTCCCCGGTTACTAAGCAATCTAAAACAGGACCTAGTGGACACTTTTGACACTCTTTCTAACCATAGCCTGAGAACTGGCTTTATTCCAGCAGAGTGGAGAACAGCCACAGTAATCCCCTTGCATAAAAGAGGTTCATCAACTGACCCTGGGAACTATAGGCCCATAAGTCTAATGAGCCTCATCTGCAAGGCCATGGAAAATATCATGAACCTCATCAACAAGGACATAGGAAACCTTCAAACTCTTGATCCAACCCAGTTTGGCTTCATTAAAGGTAGATTGTGCTTGCTAAACCTAGCTGGCTTCTTCAAGAAAGTCACCAAAGCCTTGGATGAAGCTAAGACAGGGAATGCCACCTATCTTGACCTAGCCAAGGCTTTTGACATAATTCCCCACTCAGGTATCATTGAAACACTCTCCCAGCTGGGGATTAACCCTTATATCACTAGATAGATAGCCAATTGGCTCACTGATAGAACACATACTGTCAAAGTTGTTGACTCCACCTCTACCAGTAGACCTGTCACTGGTGGCATACCACAAGGATCTGTACTGGGCTCTTTACTGCTTAGAATCTATTTCTTGGAAGTCTAAGCTAAAGTAGATGGCCTTTGGCTTACCATGTTCACTGATAACTGCAAACCGAGTGCAATCATTGAGTCCCCCAACAATATTAACATATTACAGAAGGGGCTAACACAGACAAATGATTGTTGCCAAAGCCACAGACTAAAACTAAATGCAAAAAAGTGCACTATTATCCCCTTGGGCAAAGTGGAATTCCCTGCTAATTTCAATCTTGGCAGCAAATAAAAACAAGATTTATTGTTAAGCGCTTTTCGTCTGTGCACTAACACAAACTTCATCAGACAAGTTAAAACAAAAAAACTCAACTATATATAAAGAAAAATCAATTGGGTAATAACCACTTCATTTCCACATAGTAAATTAAGTGCAATCAATAAAACAATCAAACATGGATCTTTGTTATATAAACTTTTAAAGAAACAGTTTCAGAAAAGCTTTGTCAAAAAAGCTTTATCAAAAAAGCTTATTCTAAGTAGCTTAATCCAAGAATGGACAGGCACCTAGACAATAACACTTACTCAAAACTAAGAAATTGTTTATAATAAAAATATTTGAAATAAAAAATAAAAAATATTTGAGTTAAAAAGGTATGTGACCGAACAGTATACTAGATAACCAAAATGTACTGTCCAGTAATGTAATACATATACTTAATTCATAATTTACAATACTAAATAAAATATACAAACTATTACAAAAAATGTAAGAGATATTTATAAGACTTAATAAGAATATAAATACAAAGTTTATCTATTACATATGTAAACATACAATCTGATAATATATGTAAATAATAAATATATATATATTAAAACTATTTAATATACTTACTAAAAGCATGTTCTATTCATCTTAGTAAACTTTTTATTTTCAAAATACAACTAATAGAACAACTTTCATTCAGACCTGGGAAATTATAAGCATTTAACCTTATCTGCCATAAAAGCTCTAGTTCATCAAGTCTAAGTGAATCAAAGCCACCCCGAAAGTTATGAAAAACTTGATCTATTATGGTAAATTTAAAACTGTGGTTAGGAAACTGAACTATGTGCTTTGCCAGTGCATTTTCAACTTTCTGTTTTTTAATAGCATACAAATGCTCGTACATACGGTCACGGAGTCTCCTTTCAGTTTTCCCTACATAATAAGCCAAACAGGACTGGCATTGGGCTAGATAAACAACCATTTTAGAATTGCAATTAACTCTCAACTTCAGGTAATATTGAAAGTTATTAATACAGAATCTATTAGATTCAGTCACATACGAGCAATACTTACAAGCCTGGCATTTAAACATGCCAGCTGTTCTTACTGGGGGTTTAACTTGTTGTTCAAAAAAAGCTTTAAGATTTTTACCTCTTTTGTAAGTCACGAAGGGACGTTCACCAACACTGGCAAAAACGCTCTTATCATTCTTAAAGATTTCCCAGTTTTTAAGCAAAATCTGGAAGCAATCTCTGCTGTTAAGATTATAAGTGGTAATAAAAGAAACAACACTACTTCCTATTAGAGAATCAATTGGTGGATCTGCAAATAATACTGGGCTATTAACTGGTGAATCTGCAAATAAAACTGGGCTATTAACTAAATTGTTGGTCAATATAAAAGAATTGTTCAAAATAGGTGCAAAAAGTTGATTCTGGATTCTTTATATATAGTTGAGTTTTTGTGTTTTAACTTGTCTGATGAAGTTTGTGTTAGTGCACAGACGAAAAGCGCTTAACAATAAATCTTGTTTTTATTTGATCTACGTGTGCCTTCTGTGGTCTCTATCCAGCTGTGTGCTTTTAAATCTAGTTTGTCATTTTGCCTTGTTGAGTTACTGGTTTATCTATGGCGTCTGGAGCAGAGTCCGAAGATAATGGCACGCTTTTCATTAATAACCCTGTATTATCTAACATCGGAGCTGATTCAAATGGTCTGGGTCCGTTAAATGTGGTTGAATCCGAGAATGGCAAGTTCAACGTTTTGATTTCGTGCCTCGATGGATTGATGACACATTTGGACAACTTAGAGCGTCAGTTAGACGCGCCTAGAGGTACTCTTGCACAGCCTTCTAGTTCCAACAACGCTGATACTGCGTTAAACGCAGTTCTGGTTTCTAACCAAGGATTATCTCCTAATTCTTCGGGTTTTGACATCCCTTGCGGGCAGAGGAGTATTCCGGCTCGTGAATCTAGTGGAAGTAACCATTCTCAACTGCTGTTAAGCCGTTTTAACAGTGGAGCGGAGGGCGATAATATTGATTCATTTATTCCTGCTTCAAATCGAGCAGCTGCAGTTTTACTTCCAAATTCAAGCATGGGACTACCATTAACAGGTACAGCTTCTTCTTATGTGTCAAAGGACACTGTTTCTTTTGTTATTAATAACTGGATGGCTGGTAACTTTGCCTTTGGATCTAACTCTAATGAAACATTTCAAGTTGGTACAGATTTGTCTAATGATCACCTGGGTTTAGCATTTAGCCTTAAAGAACTGGATAAACTTTCAGTTAAATTAAGGAAAACTCAATTAGAAATCTCTTATTTCCAGGAATGCCTCAAGCACAAAATTGTTCCTAAAGGCTTGAGACACTCACAATACCCTACAGGACTTGAAGCTAATTCTGCCTTTCATATGGATTTATTGGAAATGTTTGACCGTCAGGGACTGGAATTGTTGGAATTAATGTCTAAACATTATGCTCTGTCTGTTACGAAAATTACTAAACTGGTTTGTGAACTCAATGCAAAGATTAAACTTGATGCTGAATTTTCCTGTTATAAGTATGAATATAATAGGATTTTTACCAGCATTGATCAATATTTAAATAAGCTCAAGGCCAATAAGGTTAAAAAATTGGACAGAGACTTGAAAGCTTATAATGAGGGTACTGCCTATCCCCGACCATCATTAGCACAAGTATGGCAGGGGCCAGTTAACACAGGTTTCTTTAGTGGAGCTAAAGGCAACATCTCATCCAACAAAATGACTTACCATGTTATTGACGGTGTGGTATCTGACACCATCAATTTAGATGAACCTGTTCAATCTTCGTCAGGGAATATTGAACTCACACAACATGGTAATAGGACTGGTCATTATAATTTAAGATCTAATGACCCTAATTTTTTAGGAGCAAGACAGAAACAACAAACTGGTTACAACAACCAGAAAAAGAAGCAGAAGTACAATTAATAAGTGATGTCTGTTTGTCTCCTAATGTTTTAGATAATTCTGATATTATGGTTTCATCTATTCTTAATGAACCCTTAGAACATGAATGTGTTAGCACACTTTCTAACCCTGTTCCTACTTCTGATGGTTTAGCTTGTACAGGTGAGGAGAGTTTTACTTCTAGTCCTGTCATCCCTACTATATTGTACAATCTGAGTGGCGATTTTAAGGTATATAACTTTTCTTCTGTTGATATCTCTGCGGATTTGGTTGAGCTACTTGCTAAGGGTAATACTTATGTTCCACCGTCTAAACTGGATGTTGTTAAAACAATTATTGATTTAATATTGTTTACTAGGAAACTTAATTTGAATTTAATGATGGGAAATTCAGCTTTAATTAACAATAATAATTTTAGGATTCCTAGTACATTTAATCCACCATTACACCCTTTATTACAAATCTTCGAACTTGTATGTGAGCTTGACATTCGGAATCAAGCCCAGATAGGGCAATTTAAAGATACTTATAGTAATAACTGCTTGAAAGAAAGGGATTGTCTTGAATTTATTCAGTTAAATGATATCAGGCTCTGCAAGCCTGATAAGGGGGGTGGGGTAGTTATTTTTGATAATTGTGACTATAACAACAGGATTCTTGAAGTATTGCATTCATCTTCATATGTTGAGAGCTCATTGTCTGAAACTAACAAAGCTTATGCAACTATTAAGAATGTTATAGAAGACATGTTTATTGAAGGTAGTATTCCTCAACATATTTACAACTACATATCTATTTCTTTTCCGAAATTTCCTCGATTTTTTGGTATCCCCAAGATCCACAAGGATCCCATCAATCCACCGATGCGTCCATTAGTTGATGGCAGAGGATCTCCCACCTACCCATGTGCTAAAGTTGTTGACTCTATTCTTCAAAAATACTTGGTCAACTTGAAACAAATTTGTAAGGATTCTTGGATGTTTCTTAATAGGATGAACCAATTGCATTTCAACCCCAGGTATAATTTTTTAACCATAGACGTTAAGGATCTTTATACATGTATTCCACATGAAATAGCATTAGAGTGGGTTGCTGATGTTTTAAAGCGTCTTGGTTGTACCAAAACAGAAAACAGTTTGGTCCGTGAACTATTAGATTTAGTTCTGGACCATAACTATTTTACGTTTGAAGAGAATTTCTACCTTCAGAAAGTTGGTGTCGCCATGGGTTCCCCATGTGGGGCAAGTGTAGCAAATATTGTTATGGCCCAATGGGAGCATCTTTTTGTCTTCAATAACTGTGTGTTTCATGACAAGTTTATTTTTTATACCCGGTTTCTGGATGACATTTTTATTTTGTTGGATGGTGACAGTTCCCTTTGTGAGTCGGTAGTGGATTACTTCAATTCCACTACTAACTTTTTGACCTTCACACATACTTTTAGTGTTGATTCTATTTCATATTTAGATGTCCTTTTGACTAAAGATTTTTCTTTTCATAAACTTACGGCCTCAATTTTTAGAAAAAATACATACTGTAATTCATTGTTACATTTCTCTAGTTGTCATCCACTTCACCAAAAACGGGCTATTATTAAGGGTCAACTTGTTCGGGCAGCCCGTATAACCACTTTAGACCATGATTTTAACACTGAGTGTCTGTTTATTAGAGGATTATTTGTCCATTGTGGCTACCCTGAGTATTTGGTAGATGAAATTATTGATGAAGTATCAATTAAACGCCAGAATCAACTTTTTGCACCTATTTTGAACAATTCTTTTATATTGACCAACAGTTTAGTTAATAGCCCAGTTTTATTTGCAGATTCACCAGTTAATAGCCCAGTATTATTTGCAGATCCACCAAATGATTCTCTAATAGGAAGTAGTGTTGTTTTTTTTATTACCACTTATAATCTTAACAGCAGAGATTGCTTCCAGATTTTGCTTAAAAACTGGGAAATCTTTAAGAATGATAAGAGCGTTTTTGCCAGTGTTGGTGAATGTCCCTTCGTGACTTACAAAAGAGGTAAAAATCTTAAAGCTTTTTTTGAACAACAAGTTAAACCCCCAGTAAGAACAGCTGGCATGTTTAAATGCCAGGCTTGTAAGTATTGCTCGTATGTGACTGAATCTAATAGATTCTGTATTAATAACTTTCAATATTACTTGAAGTTGAGAGTTAATTGCAATTCTAAAATGGTTGTTTATCTAGCCCAATGCCAGTCCTGTTTGGCTTATTATGTAGGGAAAACTGAAAGGAGACTCCGTGACCATATGTACGAGCATTTGTATGCTATTAAAAAACAGAAAGTTGAAAATGCACTGGCAAAGCACATAGTTCAGTTTCCTAACCACAGTTTTAAATTTACCATAATAGATCAAGTTTTTCATAACTTTCGGGGTGGCTCTGATTCACTTAGACTTGATGAACTAGAGCTTTTATGGCAGATAAGGTTAAATGCTTATAATTTCCCAGGTCTGAATGAAAGTTGTTCTATTAGTTGTATTTTGAAAATAAAAAGTTTACTAAGATGAATAGAACATGCTTTTAGTAAGTATATTAAATAGTTTTAATATATATATTTATTGTTTGCATATATTATCAGATTGTATGTTTACATATGTAATAGATAAACTTTGTATTTATATTCTTATTAAGTCTTATAAATATCTCTTACATTTTTTGTAATAGTTTGTATATTTTATTTAGTATTGTAAATTATGAATTAAGTATATGTATTACATTACTGGACAGTACATTTTGGTTATCTAGTATACTGTTCGGTCACATACCTTTTTATCTCAAATATTTTTTTATTTTTTATTTCAAATATTTTTATTATAAACAATTTCTTAGTTTTGAGTGACTGTTATTGTCTAGGTGCCTGTCCATTCTTGGATTAAGCTACTTAGAATAAGCTTTTTTGATAAAGCTTTTTTGACAAAGCTTTTCTGAAACTGTTTCTTTAAAAGTTTATATAACAAAGATCCATGTTTGATTGTTTTATTGATTGCACTTAATTTACTATGTGGAAATGAAGTGGTTATTACCCAATTGATTTTTCTTTATATATAGTTGAGTTTTTGTGTTTTAACTTGTCTGATGAAGTTTGTGTTAGTGCACAGACGAAAAGCGCTTAACAATAAATCTTGTTTTTATTTGATCTACGTGTGCCTTCTGTGGTCTCTATCCAGCTGTGTGCTTATAATCAGGAAGTTGATATGAATGTTTTGTGGGACACTTTAAATTATATGGCAAGATTTCAAACCAGTGTATAACTAAACTAAATATGGGATCTAAAGTTCATGAAAATCTTAATTTTGCTAAATCTAAACTTCAAGAAGATAATGGTAAAAGGAGTACCAAACCACGATGCAAATAAAGCTGAATAAGCCCCAGTAAAAATCCAACAGGAAAAGTCTTTATTGTAAACCAAAAAGTAAGCGCTTTCGCGTGGGTCCTCCCACGCTTCATCAGACAACATTACATACAAAATGCAAACCCTTTATATACTCCTTGCTAAAACAGCAAGGCGGGAAATCGACCAATTAATTAAATAGTTAGCATTTTTGAAATAACAATTTGTAATTAAAGACATATTCACAGCACAGTTTTTAAAGAATGCACGATTATGTTTAAGAAACTAATGTCATTGTTGGAATCAAGCACTATAGCGTTAGTGTATCGCTAAGCATTCAAAACATATAATCGTGATGTTGGTATCAACAAAAGAGGCAAACCAGCAATAAATTGTAGCAGCAAAACTTGAATGAAACAAAAGTATCTCATAAACTCATTTCTACAGAGATCAACCTGAAACTACATACACATCAATTTATAAAAAACTTGCATTCAAACGCAAGTGTTAAATGAAATGATATCGTAAACATGATAAAGTATACCAAAGCCTGATATACTTAAGACACGTAGCTACATGATCCCTATGGCCCTATTGAATACCTAAATATCCAAAGTGTGTAGTTCTAACTATAGAATTTCAAAAGGACAACATCAAAAATAGTAACTCATAGAGCGATGTTTCACGTGACTAAAACGTCACTCAAGCACATAGAAACATCCGATATGAATTTAAGTGTACGATTGTGCAAATAACATCGTGCATTGCTGCAACGATATTACATTAATCTCTAAATACTACATGTACACATACCATTAGAATATTCTATGTCCTGTTGCTGTATAGACTCATATAGCATAGCATAGGCATAAGTGAATAAATAATCCACATGCTTAAAATATGCGGTTAAAAATGTATAATAGTATAATATGGCGAGATAGAACTTAATAACACATCAAAATATGTCATAAACGAAAATATATGTATAAAAAACAACAACATGTGTATATATATATATCAATATGAAAATATAAACTAAAAGCTAAAAAAGGGGGCATTACTACAAATGTATGTGTGACTATGACTTGGATAAATAAAAACAATATTTAAAAATATATCCGAAGTATGAAATGAAGCATATTATATCTTACTCATATATATCACCACAATAAAAAGATAATAAGACAAATGAAACACAGAATATAGCCCAAAGCTATTATATGATATTTAACTCAAATACTGGTCTCAGGAATATATAGACATTGAGTCCTAAAAATATATATATATGAGCCAAGTTGCATGATACATTCCAATCCTATCACTGCAAGGTCGTTGGCAGAACTGTCACCCCACAATGTAGGTCCCAATATAGGCAATACCCTAAACACAAAATGTGTCCTAAAGTTGTTATATATTATTTAATTCAAGTACTGGTCTCAGAGATAAATAAGCATTTAATCCTGGAAATAAATGTGAACCAAGTTGCATAATCCATTTCAGTTCCGCCAATGCAAGATCATTGGCTGAATTGCCACCCCGCTGTCTGGGTCTCAATATTTGCAATACCCTGAATGAAAAACTATGTAGGGGAAATTCCATTATGTGTTTAGCTAAAGCATTCGTTTCTTTGGACTTCCGGATATCATATAAATGGTTATGTATCCTGTCCTGTAACCTCTTGGTGGTCATCTAAATCTAAACTTCATAAAAGATAAAAGATTCATATTAATATAATTACATTTTTAAATAGGAAATATAAAAATATACTGGATCACAAAACTGCAATTGTCTTAGAAAAAAATACATTTTCTATTATTCATTAACTCCTCGAAGGATGCATTGTATTGCTAGAAAAATAAAGGTATATTCAAAAAATTTAATCAGAATAGCATGCCAAATCCCATTGGCAATACAATATAATATAAACTGATATTGATAACATTTTGCTAGCAATTAGAAATTATTACAAAAATATCAATAATATATGTATAAAATATTATGAGAAAGCTAACAACAGATAATGGTCCAGTTTCCAAAAGAGTAATATGCTCTGTTGTACTGTTACTCCAAGTTCAAATCTAATGGCTGCAACAGTCCTCATTCAGCATATGCTAAATGGGACTGAAGGATTCCGATTCCCTGTTCCAAAAAGTGAATTGAGCTTGCAGTTTCAAATTGGAGAAGCTTGTAAATGTACAACCCCAAAACAACTAAGTATCCCATTGAAATCAATGGGCTATTTCAATAAAACAACAGCTCTACCTGTATAAGGGACTTAGTACTGTGGGCAGTACCTGCTGGGATGCCAACTGCCTGCAAGAACAAATTCCGTATATAGGTGGAGTTGTTCTACTGATGTGTGGGAGCCAAAGTGGTGCTCAAGGACCACTCTAAAGTATTATGCATTGGTGTATCAGTCATCCCTAAAATTCAGTGCAGCTGGCTTGTAGTAATACTACAGTTAAAACAGAAGCAAATCCTTGTTGGACCAAAAGTCTTGCATTCCCAAACATGGACAGGGGCAACGCACAGATTATGGTCATGTTACCTGTCATACATGTATGCATTCTCCTGTCTGTCATAAAGGTGGTGTTGTTGTGCATGACAGCCTCATGCCAATGTAGCTCCATTTTATGGCAGCTCTGACAATGTAAGCAGGCTCTTTGCTTCCTTTACTAGAACTGCAATACAGGTGGAACTGTGAAGCTAGGTAACTTCAACCACACTTGTACAATGCTGAGCCTACAAGTAAGTTCTACTCTAGGAATAAGTAATGAGATTCGTTACCACAGAATATCAAATAATCACATTACCTGCTCATAAAATGGTGCGAATCCTAGTCATTCAGCACCTCAGCTTTGTGAGTTAATGATTCAGGCATAACCCTACACTCAGGATGATGTCATTGCTGGGAGCTAGAATGAACTTCATCTCTGGGGTAGATGGTTAATATAGTAGAGGCTTTCTTCTACATTACACTAAACTTTCTGGGTTCCAACAGAATATCAATTCCATAACTAAAGCTATTAAACTTTAAAACAATGTTAGAAATCAAATCATAGACTTCAAAGACACAAAGCTTCAGATATAAATGGCATTATACCAGAAATATATAACATCTCCACACAAAAAAGCTATTTATCAATTGCATAACATATATAATGATATACAAAATAAAAACATATTTCTACCTTCTTGAAGACATCCATTAACAACAATATTAAAAAAAAAATCCAGAGGACTTCTTATTGTATTGGCCTATGTCATTGTTAAATGTGATTTCAATTCATTTTTTATGACAATTTTAGCAAGCAGAATAAAAATATATTGCTTTCTATAACAGGTGATGATCCAATAGGATTTCTAATAAATAGACAGACCAATTTAACATTAAAAATAGCTTTATCAGCTGGCTCCGGTTTTGTAGCTGCTCACATTACCTACTTTGTAAAATGATTAAAACAAATGGTAAAAGGGCTACACACAAAAGCCAAAAAGCCAACAAGAAACAGAAAAAAATGAAAAAACTCAAGTTTTCACTGTGCAGTACCTTAAATCTCCTTTTTAGGAGGACCACTGGATATTCACAAATGACTAATTAATGACACTAAGTGTTCCAGTTTAAAGTCTTATGAATGTCCACTGAATTTGTATTTTCTTTTGTACTTTTTAAGTCTTTAATGATGCAGTCAGGGATTTAAAGCCAAACAAATGCATTTAAAGCTAAACTCCACATGCATATATCCCATGATCCTCCTTCAAAGGAGGTTTGACTGTATTGTACTGTGAAGACTCATTTATTTGTAGTCTTTCTATTTTGCTGTTGGCATTTTGGATTTTCTGTGTAACACTTGAATGCTTTGAAGAAGCCATATGCATATATCCCATGGGCATATTTCTCAGCTTCTTAGAGCAAGAAATCTGGACAAAGCCATAAATAATGGGGGGATAAATGGCCAAAATATGGACACTTTTTAAATACTGCTCTTACAAACTTAGAAAGGTAATATAATAACAGGTTTTGCATTAGCATGTATGTTCTGAATTTACGAACTCTGAAACTCAAATGTCTGTTATAATTTTTCTGACTTTAAACCTCAATGTTTTGCCAATGATTCGCCAGAAAACCACAATTTTATGAGAAAAAGACCAAAATATGATGTAAAAATCTGGATATTCTTTGAAAAACTACAGTAAGGGGTATGCACACGGGCCTCGTTCAAAGTAATTTATAGTATTGCACAGTAAATACTCTGATTTATCCAAGGTCTTTGTGTTTGTTATTAGAACTTTGGCTTTTCTTTGACCTTTTTGATCTTTGTTTTCATTGCTGTTTGGGATATTTTGCAGTTATCTTAATGTTAAAGACATCACACTGTTATGTAAGTTGAAATTTCTTAGAAAATGGCCAGATTAATCATTTATGTTGTACTGATGAGCCCACAAAAAGGTTGGAACATGTCGTATATGGAGCGAGTAGCATTTTGCTTTAAAGGCCTGAATGCAATCATTAAAGAAAAAAAGTAAAAGTGGATGAAGTCAGCAGGCATTCAATTGTTTAGAGATGGAACACTTGGATGCCATTAAGGAGTTGTTTGTATATATACATATATATATATATATATATATATATATATATATATATATATATATATATATATATATATATATATACATATCATGGGCCTCCTTCAAATGAGGTTTAAGGCATTACACGGTGAAGACTCTGATTTGTCTATGGCACTTTGTAAAATGGAAACGTGCATACTTTTGTTAATCTGTTACCAGTGAAGATTTTCACCCTGGACAAATGGTGAAAATCACCTTTTTTTTACTCTGTTGAGCTGTAGTTGCCCTAGTGTCTAGTGTTTCCCATTATGGCACAGTTGTAGTTGCCTTAGTGTCTAGTGTTTCCCATTATGGCATAACTGTAGTTGCCCTAGTGTCTAGTGTTTCTCCATTCCCATTCCCTGCACTGCTGTATGTACTGTTACAGCTGTCAAGGTTAGAGTAACCTGCTAGAGTAGCCCCTACCACCCTGCTGCCCATAATAATTGAAGGTCAGTATGGCACCATTGTAGTTTGCCTAGTGGCTAGTTTTTCCTGCACCCTGATCCCTGTGCTACTATTGTTGTCATTATAACACTCACATTTAGAGTAATCCCTGGTGTCTTGTGTTCCCTTTCAGCCCAGATCCATACTGCTGCCATTGCCATTACACACTTATATTTAGAGTAATCACTGGTGTATAGTGCTTAGTGTTTTCCCCACCCCAGATCATACTAGGTATTTGAATGCAGTCATGCTCTGTACCCTGAAGTGGTGGGGCTGGCCATGCTTATCTACATTGTCAGTGATATTGTCTGTCTTGCTGTGTAGAAGCCTTCCTGGAGATGGTTCTGCAGGAGAGACCTCATGGAAAATTAACATGTGCCTCTCCCCTGGACTGCTTCATTAGCATTCATAAACTCTGGAAACACTCATTAAGAAACTATACTTTAATATTCCACAATACTTAATGCTCCACCGAGCTTTTAGGTAAACATACCCTTCATCAGTGTGACAATCAAACAGTGGTTAACATAAAAAAAACTTCAATTTATATCCTAATTAAAAGAATCACATCACACAGTCCACCAATAGCATTCAATGTACTAATTTCATTCAGAAACAGATGTGTATGAGAACAAATATAAAAAAACACATAAAAATTTAAAAATCAAATTATTTAAAAATTCATAAAAATTTAACTTATCCACCCATCTGCTATCCATACAGAATAAATATGTTACTAAAATTAAAAGCTATATACAGGACACCAGAGACTTTTTAGTTAAATTCTACTAGTAGTATGCTCATAAAAGCAATAATGATTTTATGTTTGTCATGCTACACATTAACTGCTTATTTACAGTCAGCCCCAATGAGTATGACCTAGAGGCTATACGCAAATTTTTAAATTTTAATAGTGGGACGCCTGGTAGAGAAATTTAAATGTTATGTGAACTGTTGGAGTTAGTTTTGGATAACAATATATTTATTTTTAATGAACAGCTGTACTTTCAAACATCAGGTGTGATAATGGGTACTTCAGTTGCGAACACTTATGCAAATATTACATTGCATCAATGGGAGGAACAATATATGTTCAATGCCCCAAATGTTTTAAATCTAAGGATGTTTTTTATAAGTTTTTGTTGATGATGTCTTCCTAGTTTGGGAAGGTGATGAATCAGAACTGGTTAACTTTATAAATTGTCATGATAATACTACCACTTTCTTGAAATCTGAATTCTCCTTTTCGACTACTGAGATCTCCTTCTTAGATGTAAAATTAACTAAACTAGGTGATAGCACTGCAAAATGCATCCATGCAAAAGATGTTCATGCTAACAAATATATGCACAGGTAAAGCATGCATGCTCCCCATATCTTTAGAAGTATAGCTAGAAGTCAACTACTTAGAGTGAACAGATTAAACACTAGTGATGACATCCGTATTTAACAAATGAGTGAAATGGTTACACGTTGTAAGGAAAGAATATATGATGACGGGTTTTTGGAAAATATAAAATCTGATATTTTAAATGAGAGAGGCAGCTCAGATAAACCTTACTTTGGGAATTTTTACTTTATACTACAACTTATAATGTGAGAATGAATAAAGTAAAAAATATTATATCTAGAAACTGGGGTATTTTAGAGTGTATGCCTGAACTAAAGCATATTATTGGCTCAAGGCTTAGTTTTGCCAATAGAAATTGTTCTAACCCTAAGAAATGTTTATGTTATAAGGATATGTCATATAGTATGGCTAAACCTAGATCTGTTAAAATTGGAACTTTCCTGTGCTACAGCTGTATAAGTTATAAACATATAATAAATGACGATTGTTTCGTTCATCCCAGGAAAAATAAAAAGTTTAGCTTTGGATGCTACTTGTAATACTGTAAATGTCATCTATTTAGCAATGTGTACTGTTTGTACCTCATTTTATGTGGGAAAATGTGCACATAAGTTTAAGGACCGCAATATTGAACCTTTATCTGAAATATGTAGATCTGTTATGACCAACGCTTTGGCCAAACATATAGCAGAGAAAGGTAAAATCATGAATTTAAATTTAGGTTTATACAAATTATCCTTAAAAATATTAGAGGTTGAGATTTCTGAATATAATTGGATTACGCTCTTATCAGCTGACTTTGAACCAAGCATTAATGCTAAAGTAAGCATAAAACCTATATTTAGAAAAAAACACAATTGTTTGCATTAACATTTCTTTAAATAATTTGATTTTTAATTTGTTTATGCGTCATTCATATTTGTTCTCATATACACCTGTTTCTGAGTAAAATTAGACACTGAATGTGATTGGTGACTTTGTCATGTGATTCTTTTAATTATGATATAAACTGAAGTTTTTTTTATGTTAACCACTGTTTGATTATCACACTGATGAAGGGTGCGCTTAGCTTTGTGGAGCATTAAGTATTGTGGAATATTAAAGTATATATTTTTTTATTAAACATTTCCAGATTCTGTGTTTCTGCTTTTATTGTTTTATTGTTTCCTACAGACTCAGTTCACCTTCATGTTGGTCTTTTTCATTATCACTGCCGTTCATCACAGCCATCAGAGACAGTTTTACATGTTGCTGGGTGTCTTTGTGCTAAAGCACAGTGCAGCACCATGTTAGTGCCATTGCTGAGTGCAAGAGGGTTCCTTCAACATGTACACTAAGGTGTATGTGTCACGGTACCTTCTAGAATGCCCACTAAAACTGAAATAAGAAAGGAACAAAACAAGACTGTCCCTATTCACCATTATTGTTTGTACTGGCAATGGAGACTCTCGCAAATAAAGTCATTGAAGAGGATAAATATTAAAGATTTTAAATTAATGAAAAGAGTAAAAACAGAATTGTTTCCATTTGCAAGTAATATCCTCTTAACCTTAATATGTATAAACCTTCAATAGCAAATCTTGAATATTCCCTAGAGGAATTTCAAGAATTTTACATTCAACATAAACCCATTTCTTCACTAATTACTCAGAAAAGAAATCTTGAAAGAAAATTTAGTTATAATTGTAATTGTAATCAACTGGAATATTAGGCATTGTTTTATTATACAACTTAAATAATACAATGCATATTGATTATATTGATCTTATATTAATAATAGAAAGCAATTCATTCATTTCAGGTTGGTCAAAAATATAAGTAACTTCTGATGACAAATTATTCTTGATAATGTTTTTATCACCAGAATTATTATATGTATTATATGCAATACAAACAATGGCAATAATCACCCATATTTAGATGCTTTATATGGAAACCTAATAAGCCATGGATTGCATTACATAATTATATACGACCATGAAATTATGGAGGCATTTGCTTTCCTGGTTTTCGAGTATATGTTTGAGGATTAGCTTTTAATGTATCTATTCACTAGATATATCCTTCTTATTTAGACAAAAAAGGAAATATATATATTATATGAGTGTGAAAAGCTGTATATTAATGTAAGAAAAATGTATATAATATGACGATTCTATTCAGTATGTCATTTCATACATAATTGACTCAATGTAAATTAATAATATATTAATAATATATTAAAACTGATTACATGTTTACTTAAGAATACTTAGATCCAATTTGTTTTCTATTTTATAGCACAAAAGAATGCTTAGTAGGCTAGTTATACAAAAATAGAGAATGTAATGAGAGAGTTTTTGTTTGTTAGATTTTGGTTCATTTGTCTGGAAAATACATTTTTGAATTTAAATAGCATTAGCCAACTACAGTTTATTGAAGAATGGTCCAATGAGTCTCATCATCATCAGCATCTTTGTCCAGTGAAATCAAACAAGGAATATAGTAGTTTTTGGAAGCCCGAGTTTAGAAATCTTTGCTTGCATGTAGTCAGTGACATGCTAAGAACAACGCAGTGAGGAAGCAAAATCTTCATGGAAAAACAAACCTGCCTGGTGGGCAACTGCCATCAATAGGCTATACAACAAGAGAAAGAAATTGCTGTCTAAGAGCAGGAAGGAATGCTCTCAAAACTGGAAACACTCCCTCCTCAACTTAAACAAGCAAATAAGACTCCTACTGAAGTCCTCCAAAGGTAACTATGAATCCAAATTAGCCTCCCTAACTAAGGATAACCACAAGGCATTTTTTAGTTACATATGTAACCTCAAAGGTAAGACCAAGATTTGCACTGAACTCGTAGCTAATGGTACTACATATATAAAACCTGTGGATATAGCAAACCTTCTGGCTGACAGATTCAATGAAAACATCACTCCTCTGTTCCTGCTACATATACCCCAAAGCATTCCTAACACCTGTCCCCACCTAATATCTCCAAGGAGCAGGTCTTAAATGTCTTCTGCAAGACCAGAAATGGGCTGTGTTCTACATGGGTTAAAACAGGAATTAGAATCACCATTGAGCATGCTTTTCAATCACAGACTTAAGCACTGGCTTCATCCCAGCAGAATGGAAAACAGGTGCCATCATCCCTTTGCACAAAGGGTGTACCTCCAGGCACCCTGGGAACTATAGACCCATTAGCCTGATCAGCCTTATCTGCATGCCCATGTAATTAATCATCATGGACCTTATTAACAAAGCTATAGGAACTCTCCAAATGCTCGACTCCACCCAGTTTGTTTTTTGTCAAGGGGAGATCATGTCATTAAACTTGGTGGACTTCTTTGAGACAGTTACCAAAGCCAGCCCTAGACAAGGGCAAATCTGTGCATACAGCCTACCTAGACTTAGCCAAGGCCTTTGACACAGTCCCCCACTCATGCATCATTGATAAACTCACCCAGCTGGGTATCAATCCACACATTGTCAGGTGGATTACAAACTGGCTTACTTAAAGAAATCATGCAGTCAAAATAGGGGACTGCACCTCCTCCAGCAGACCCATAACCACTGGTGTACCACAGAAATCAGATCTGGGAGACCTACTGTTTGGAATCTACTTCTCCGAAGTACAGGCTAAAACTAAAGGACTTTGGCTGACAAAATATACTGATTACTGTAAACTGTGAGCGATCATTGAAACCCCTAGTGATGTCAACATCCTCAAAGAAGGTCTTATGCAGACTAATGACCGGTGACAAAGTCATGGTCTTAAATATAATGCAAAATAATGCTTTATCATCCCCTTTGGCAAGGGTGATGTTCTGCAAGCTACCACATCAATGGCAATACCTTAAGCACACAATCAGTGGTGTGAGATCTGGGCACACAGGTTGACAGCAACCTTAACTTCAATCACCTTGTCTCCACAGTGGTAAGAAGCAGGGGTGTAGCCAGGATTTTCAAATTTGTACTCACAACTCCCAGACTGCTACCCCCTCAACAAGCCACACTGACATTAACACTGCTGACCAAGCCAAGCCCCCTTTATAGTGCTGATCTCTGAACAGATCACTTGGAAGTATATGCCAGGGCAGTAATTAACACGATGCATGAACATTTTCATTCCAAAGGTACATCTTCCGTAGTTCAAAAAACAAAATACTTTTTCATTTACACTAGGACAGATCAGTTTACCCCCCCCCCCCCCAAGATTACTCTTCTTCTCCTTGCAGCCACTAACCCCTGTAGTGGCTCATTACATCTCCAGTGATGCTGCTGACTAAAGGACTGTCAGGGTCTAGGCATCACATGCTCCGTAGTGTTGTGGTCTGTAGGTACAACATATAGTGCTCTCCCTAGATAACACCCAAGCTATGAGCCGCAACTACCTCCCTTTCACCAGCATGGGTCACCTGGCAATGCATGATCACTCCTATGGCCTACAGTCACACTAAGTTTTTGGAATGGTAAACCTTACATTCCCAACAGCAAATACATTTTAGCTGGGCTAAGTCATACTGCCACTGACAATTAATGAAGATGTGTACCCATGGGAGTCAATCAAGCAAAAAGTAAAGCAGTTGAAATTTACATCCTTACTACCCTGTTTACATTCTGTGAATCTCAAGCCTTTGCTGAAAGGAAATTGGTTAAAGCAAGAAAATGACCCTAGGCACTAGAACAGGTGGGACTGTTCACTGTCACATGCTCTAGGTGTTTGTTTGCAGTTTTTTCTAGTCTTATGATCCAGTGATAGTCTGGAAAAAATTATTGGAAAGAAAAGAAATTCAAGGAAGAAATAAGTTTTGCCTAAAGTTTAATGTTCAAAGCTGACACGATACCACCCAATATGCTGAGAAGGCAACAGCTTGAAAAGACAAAAAGCTTATATGCAAATGCAGGCTGCCTCTCAACCCTCCCACAAAATGAAAGCAGTCACTTTATGTATAGCCCTATGCTGTTACATGCTGAAACAAATGAAGACACTCAGGTTTGATTGTGGAAAATGTCAAAGAAAATTACCACACCATTGGCCCCTTGTAAGCTAGTGTAAGTGATCTTGTGTGCACATATCTGAGTAGTGCTGGTTTCTGACTATGCTGGGTACAGGGCATTAGCTGGGAATGGGGTCTCTCTACTAAGCCTGCTTCAAACTTCCACTGTACAGAATAATTTACTGCCAAGCTCTATCCATATTTAAATAGTTCCATAGACACATCTTCCACCCACAGAAATAAACACAGCACCAAATTCAAAAATAAAGCCCTATCGGCAGTATAATAAAAGAAAAAAAATACTCATTGCATGCACAAATAAATGTAACTCTCAGAAAGCTAAAAACACTCTCGCTAAACTAAAACAATGAACTCGGGACTGTGATTAAATCAACCAAAGCCTGATATGAGGTAAAAATATAAACCCAGGTGAAAGATAACCACAAAATATTTTTTTTTTTTACTTTGCTAGAAATCTCAAATAATGACTGGCACTACAGTGAGCTGATAAATTATATCGCATACTTGGACAAGACAATATATCCAATTCACTGGCCAACTAATTCAGATTGAACTTCATCCCACCAATCTTCCAGTATTCTCACATAAAATACCTGCATCTAAACCCCCCTCAAATCTCTCAACAATTTCTGAAGTTAGTACCCAAGGCCAAGAACATAATGTCTATTGTGACTGCCTACGGGTTAGTCTGAAACCTGATATGTTGAATCTCCTATAAAGGCTATTCAGTACTAATCTCAAAACATGTTTTATGCTGGATGAATGAAAGAATGCAACAGACTTTCATGAAGGTGGGAGTTCAATGGGCCCAACATACTCACTATTGTAAGGATATCCTTTTTCATTGTACAGCTTGTATCTAAAGGTATATCATCCAGATCCAGGCATATAATTGTTCCCCTCTACTTGGCACTCATTAGGCAATCATTGAATGAGTATAATGCACCTTTTGGTATGTACCTGTCCAAGCACGTCTCAGAAATGAATGCCATCTAACCCTCAAACATTTAGGAATTATTCCAAAGCAAACCTTGTATTAATGACTTATACCATGCTAAAATTTCCATTCCCCAAAACAATGTGAACTCTGCTACCACTATGCAAATTGTTTACAGAAACCCTATACCATCATGTAAACAGCTGCACTGAGGTAGCCGTACCCACAAGGAATAAGCAGAGAACCAACACAGATAGCAAGCCACCCTGGTGGAATCCCAGTATCAACAACTTGTATAACAAAAGGAGGAAAACCATGGCCAATACTAGGAACTACAATACCCAGAAGGGTATGAAACCCCTCAAACTAAATAAGCAACTCAGAAATCTTATCAAGCCCACCAAAGCCAGATTTGAGGCAGAAATATCCTCAAAGACAAAAGATAATGACAAGGCCTTCATCAGCTTTGTTCACAACCTCAAAGTTAACATGACAGCGTGCGGAACAAGTTGTAAATGGAACCACTTAAAAGGAATCAGAGGATATAGCAAACCTGCTGGTTGATAAATCTAATTCCAGTTTCACCCCTTCTTCCCCCCAATACCTCTCAGAAGACACCATTGACCATAAATCCTCTGGTTATCACTAGCAAACAAGTCTTCAGTGCACTCTCCAAGTCAAAGAATACTACCTCAGTAGGCCCTGATAATATCCTGGGATACCTCTTGGATAGCACGAAACATGAGGCATCAAGCACTCTAAAATCACTGTTCAGCATTAGCCTAGTAATTGGCTTCATGCTTAGTGAATGGAGGACTGCAGTAGTTAATCCTTAGCACAAGGTTTGGCCTTCTACTGACTTGGATAACCACAGACCATAAGTCTGACTGGTCTTGTACGTAAACTCATGGAAAGAATTATCATAGATATTTTAAATAAAGACACAGGGAACCAATTTTCTTATTTACTTCTACAATTATTACAGATATTGAAATAAAATAGCACAAGCACTGATAGCCATTTGCTAAATACAGTCTCACAATGAAAACAGACTTAGCATGAGCAGTAAACTTCTCTGCCCTTGAAACTCACATTCATTGAAACGGCATGAAAACCCACATTAAAAGAAAATGCATCTGACAGTGGAGGATTAAGTTTACCTTTGAG